>NC_080187.1:125392397-125597704 GCF_030028045.1 Hippopotamus amphibius kiboko | reverse complement strand
TGGAAGTTAAAGCCTGTCTAGAACTGCCTTCCAGAGGCCGTTTTAAAGTAGGGGGACCTCTTGCTACACAAGCTAGCAAGATAGAGTGTCCTGCTCTGGCCTTTGCTCTGACAACACAGTGGATGCAAAGTGCCTGTGGAATGGAGGGTGCTCTGAAGCTGCAGGAGAGACTTTTGGCACACAGTGTTCTCCCATGCCAAATGGTGCCGACACAGTGTGCATCTCTTCCTGCAAGGCTCTTGAGCACTTCAAGAGTACGTGGACTAGAGTTTCAGGGAACGTGCTGCAGGCCTTTCTGGATGGAAAAGCTGCCGCCTCTTCAGAGGCCAATTGTCACGTTTCGTGTGTCCTCCAGATCAACAGTGTTGTCTGCTGAGCTCCTTGCAAGGGATGGCAAGCACCCTGTTTCCTCGGAAGAGACTCCCCTTTCCAATAAGCGGCTTGCCAGCAGGGAAGAAAAGTCAAGTAGCAAAGGAGATCAGCATGCAGCTTAAAGGCCTCTGGAATCCTGCTTTACAATGGGGTCCTGGGTCTTTGGTCATCAGGCTTCCATGTGAATGGGGACACACAGCCTGTGTCCCTGCAGCTTCTGAGCAGGCAAAGAGATATGCATGCCACACACTGGGACATTCTCAAATGAACTTTGCTCAGTAGTGGGCCTGCGTGCTGTGAATGGTCTACGTGAGGCAGGCCTTAGGGAATCCTAGGTGATACAGGGACTTGCCAGGGACTAGCAGTGTTCATGGTCATCATTTCCATTTAGTGCAGGCTGGAGGCACATTCAAGGATCTCTCTGAGGCAGAGACACCTCAGGTAGGATTTCCCAGGGTGAGCACGTAGCACAGCATTTCTCTCATTGCAGTTCCACATTCCTCCCACAGGCAGTCCTGCCTGGCATTCTGGGATTCCCTAGAATGGTGTTCCTCGGGCAGTTGGAAAGTTGGGAATTGTAGATCTGCCAGCATGGCAAGCATGTCTTTGACATGGCTTTGTATACAAAGGGGATTCCATGGGCACCAGGCACTACGGAGACTTTTGGCACACAGGGAAGATGTTCCACACACAGTGTTCCCCGTGGAAAGCAGAGCGACCCCCAGCACACGTTTGCAATGAGTGGCACTCTCCCATGGAAGCACTACTTGGACCAAGGTTTCATTGCCCCTGCTGCAGGCCTTTCTAAATGGAGAGACTGCAGCTCATCTGGAGGCTACAGATCAATGACCATTCACCCTCGAGTTCCAGAGTGTTGTGGGATGGGGTCCTAGCAAGGAATGGCAAGCACCCTGTATCTCTCAAGCAGTGATCTTTGGAGGACCACTGTGTGACCAGAGCTGCATCTGGGGGTTCCTCGCAAGCTGACCACAGTGTCCTTTGGCCACAGCTGGTGTGTGTGCAGAGTTCAGGGCTCTGCCCTGCTCTCCTGGCTAGAGTGCTGATTGCTCTGCATTACAAAGAGCCTCAGCAACACAGCTCTAGGCCCTTCATTGTGGGCCAGGAAGGCCTGCTCTAGGTGGGAAGTGCTGAGCTGCACGGAGAAATCCCTGTGCTTCACATTCACCCTGGGAGCTTCTCCCAGTGGTCCATCTACCACCAGTAGAAGCTAACTTGTAGAAACTGCCTGGGAAAGCAGGACACACTTTCCCTCTGCACAGCTAGGCTTCCACAAAGCCAGAGAACGCTAAGCCTCCCTAAGGCCTTCACTTTGTTATGCCCCGCAAGGTGTGCCATTGATCTGCCGAGGATATTGGCTTGCTCTAAAGACGGAGGCTTGGGACTGTGTATCCTGTCACAGTGGAGAGACTGCAGGCTTCCCTTGGCATCTGGTGTGAGAAAGGAAGGGCAATGCCCCCTTTGCACAGCGTGAGGCTTGCCACCTCCAAGCGGTCCTCCAAACCCTGTTGCTCCCCACCTTCCCTTCACTGCTGGCAAGCTTCTGGCAGGAACAGAGAGTTTCCCCCAAGAAACATGCAGCTTGCCATTCTAGGTAGTAACTCATCCCTCAAGCCCCTTCCCTAAAAGGGGAATGAAACCTGACCACAAGCCTCCAGGGAAGGTTCCATTTCTGCCTCCAGCAAGGCATGCCTCAGGTGCCTGGGCATTCTTCTCCATGGATTGCTTTCATGATTCTCTGCTCCCTCCAAGGTTGTGTCAGCTCCTGTGTGCACCATATTGCATGCAGGACCACTGTGTGCCAAAGGCGTTTTCTGGGAATGCGGAGCCACAGGGCTCCAGCCACGGGGGCCTGTGGAGCAGCTTGTTTGTGTACTGAGGGAAAGCCTCTGCCCTGCTCTCCTCGTTCGAGAGGTTGATGTCCCCAGCTTTCCATCAGCCTCGGCAACACACACCTAGGCCCTACTTTCCACTTCCAGCAGGCCTCCTGCTCAAAGTGAGGACAGCTGAGCTGCTCTGCATAAGCACTATGCTGAGCCCTCAGCCTGGTAGCTCCTAGGAGAGGGCTGCATACCTCTAACTGATGTTGCACCTGATCACCTCCCTGGGGAAGTGCCACAGAGGTTCCCTTTGCACGGCTAGGCCTCAGCATGCCAGGGGATCCCTCAGGCCTTCCAAAGGTCTTCACTTTCTATGACCTCTCAGCCTGTAGTCTCTGTGCTGAGGAAAGTGTCTTCATGCACAGACTGTGGGTGCAGCCTCTGTGTCTTGTCACAGCTCCGAAAATGCAGGGACAGATGCCGTGTGTTAACCCACACATTGGTGCCTGCCAGGGAAGGCAGTCAACTTCCCTTTGGTAGGCACAAGGATTCCAGCCTCACAGGTGCCCTCTGAACACCTTTGCTTGCTGACTAGTCTTCCCAGCTGGACAGCCCCTGGGAGGAGAAGAGGGTTTTCCCAATTGAAACAGGGGGCTGGCAATTCCCTGGAAGGCGCTCAGCCCTCAAGCCTCCTTCATTGGAGGGGACATGCAACCTGACCCCCAGCCTCCCGGAAATATGCCCTGTTCCCTGCCAGAAAGACAGGCAGCCCTGGCCTGATGACGGATGCACTGGTGGGCTTTCTCATTTCCGTGCCTTCAGGAGGCTCTGTGAGCTCCTGTGTGCTCCTTTCTTCACAGAGGACAGCTGTCTGCCATAAGCTTCGTGGGGGGCTTTTGAGCAACAAGGCTTCAGCCATGGGGGCCTCTGGATCAGCTTGTTTCTGTGCTGAGGGAAAAGCTCCCCCTGCTCTCCTTGTTAGAGAGGTTGATGTCCCCAGCATGCCAGCAGCCTCAGGAACACACACCTAGGCCCTTCTTTCCATTTCAGTCAGGCCTCCTGCTCTCAGTGAGAACACCTGAGCAGTGGTGTATACGCTCTGTGCTGAGCCCTCTGCCTGGGAGCTCCTACTGGAGAGCTCCCTCCTTCTAAGTGAAGCTGGATTGGATGACCTACATGGAGAACTGCAACACACTTTCCCTTTGCACTGCTAGGCCTCAACAAGTACCAGGGTCCTGTAGCCTTCCCATGGTCCTTACTATTGTCATGCCTTCTCAGCCTGCAATCTCTGTGCTAGGGAGCCAGTAGAGACCATTTGGGCTGCAGCCATTTCTGGATGGAGAACCTGCAGCTCACCTAGAGTCTATCAGTCTTTTTTTTTCACCTCAAATGACAGAGTGCTGTGGGATGCCATCCAGGCCAGGAAGGGCAAGCACCCGGTTTCTTTGGAGTAGACTCACGTGATCTCTGGGACACTTGTCAGCAGTGAAGAGAAGATGGGTAGCAAGTGTGATTTCCTTGAAGCTTGGAGGCCACAGCTATCTCGCTTCCCAATGAGGAAATAACTTCTTATCATATCAGGGCCCGCCTTTAAAGTGGCCAGCCAGCCTCTGTTTCTGCAGCTTCTGAACCACCAGCAGAAACACCTGCCCCAACGGGGCACTTTCATGAATGCATTTTGCTCCCCCAGAGTGTCTGAATGCCATGTATGGCCTTAGCAGGAGAAGGCCCCAGTAGGCCTAGAAGACCTTGCCATGCACTGGCAGGGCTCCGGGCAAAGCTGTCCTTTCTCTCCATTCTGGTTCCCAATTTGAATGTCAGCTTGAGGTAGCATGCGGACAGGAAGGAGATCCATGGGGAAGGCAAAGCACAGAGTGCTTACCATATAGCTCCAGGCCCCTGAGCTAGCTTGACAAGCATGGAAGTTAAAGCCTGTCTAGAACTGCCTTCCAGAGGCCGTTTTAAAGTAGGGGGACCTCTTGCTACACAAGCTAGCAAGATAGAGTGTCCTGCTCTGGCCTTTGCTCTGACAACACAGTGGATGCAAAGTGCCTGTGGAATGGAGGGTGCTCTGAAGCTGCAGGAGAGACTTTTGGCACACAGTGTTCTCCCATGCCAAATGGTGCCGACACAGTGTGCATCTCTTCCTGCAAGGCTCTTGAGCACTTCCAGAGTACGTGGACTAGAGTTTCAGGGAACGTGCTGCAGGCCTTTCTGGATGGAAAAGCTGCCGCCTCTTCAGAGGCCAATTGTCACGTTTCGTGTGTCCTCCAGATCAACAGTGTTGTCTGCTGAGCTCCTTGCAAGGGATGGCAAGCACCCTGTTTCCTCGGAAGAGACTCCCCTTTCCAATAAGCGGCTTGCCAGCAGGGAAGAAAAGTCAAGTAGCAAAGGAGATCAGCATGCAGCTTAGAGGCCTCTGGAATCCTGCTTTACAATGGGGTCCTGGGTCTTTGGTCATCAGGCTTCCATGTGAATGGGGACACACAGCCTGTGTCCCTGCAGCTTCTGAGCAGGCAAAGAGATATGCATGCCACACACTGGGACATTCTCAAATGAACTTTGCTCAGTAGTGGGCCTGCGTGCTGTGAATGGTCTACGTGAGGCAGGCCTTAGGGAATCCTAGGTGATACAGGGACTTGCCAGGGACTAGCAGTGTTCATGGTCATCATTTCCATTTAGTGCAGGCTGGAGGCACATTCAAGGATCTCTCTGAGGCAGAGACACCTCAGGTAGGATTTCCCAGGGTGAGCACGTAGCACAGCATTTCTCTCATTGCAGTTCCACATTCCTCCCACAGGCAGTCCTGCCTGGCATCCTGGGATTCCCTAGAATGGTGTTCCTCGGGCAGTTGGAAAGTTGGGAATTGTAGATCTGCAAGCATGGCAAGCATGTCTTTGACATGGCTTTGTATACAAAGGGGATTCCATGGGCACCAGGCACTACGGAGACTTTTGGCACACAGGGAAGATGTTCCACACACAGTGTTCCCCGTGGAAAGCAGAGCGACCCCCAGCACACGTTTGCAATGAGTGGCACTCTCCCATGGAAGCACTACTTGGACCAAGGTTTCATTGCCCCTGCTGCAGGCCTTTCTAAATGGAGAGACTGCAGCTCATCTGGAGGCTACAGATCAATGACCATTCACCCTCGAGTTCCAGAGTGTTGTGGGATGGGGTCCTAGCAAGGAATGGCAAGCACCCTGTATCTCTCAAGCAGTGATCTTTGGAGGACCACTGTGTGACCAGAGCTGCATCTGGGGGTTCCTCGCAAGCTGACCACAGTGTCCTTTGGCCACAGCTGGTGTGTGTGCAGAGTTCAGGGCTCTGCCCTGCTCTCCTGGCTAGAGTGCTGATTGCTCTGCATTACAAAGAGCCTCAGCAACACAGCTCTAGGCCCTTCATTGTGGGCCAGGAAGGCCTGCTCTAGGTGGGAAGTGCTGAGCTGCACGGAGAAATCCCTGTGCTTCACATTCACCCTGGGAGCTTCTCCCAGTGGTCCATCTACCACCAGTAGAAGCTAACTTGTAGAAACTGCCTGGGAAAGCAGGACACACTTTCCCTCTGCACAGCTAGGCTTCCACAAAGCCAGAGAACCCTAAGCCTCCCTAAGGCCTTCACTTTGTTATGCCCCGCAAGGTGTGCCATTGATCTGCCGAGGATATTGGCTTGCTCTAAAGACGGAGGCTTGGGACTGTGTATCCTGTCACAGTGGAGAGACTGCAGGCTTCCCTTGGCATCTGGTGTGAGAAAGGAAGGGCAATGCCCCCTTTGCACAGCGTGAGGCTTGCCACCTCCAAGCGGTCCTCCAAACCCTGTTGCTCCCCACCTTCCCTTCACTGCTGGCAAGCTTCTGGCAGGAACAGAGAGTTTCCCCCAAGAAACATGCAGCTTGCCATTCTAGGTAGGAACTCATCCCTCAAGCCCCCTCCCTAAAAGGGGAATGAAACCTGACCACAAGCCTCCAGGGAAGGTTCCATTTCTGCCTCCAGCAAGGCATGCCTCAGGTGCCTGGGCATTCTTCTCCATGGATTGCTTTCATGATTCTGTGCTCCCTCCAAGGTTGTGTCAGCTCCTGTGTGCACCATATTGCATGCAGGACCACTGTGTGCCAAAGGGGTTTTCTGGGAATGCGGAGCCACAGGGCTCCAGCCACGGGGGCCTGTGGAGCAGCTTGTTTGTGTACTGAGGGAAAGCCTCTGCCCTGCTCTCCTCGTTCGAGAGGTTGATGTCCCCAGCTTTCCATCAGCCTCGGCAACACACACCTAGGCCCTACTTTCCACTTCCAGCAGGCCTCCTGCTCAAAGTGAGGACAGCTGAGCTGCTCTGCATAAGCACTGTGCTGAGCCCTCAGCCTGGGAGCTCCTAGGAGAGGGCTGCATAGCTCTAACTGATGTTGCACCTGATCACCTCCCTGGGGAAGTGCCACAGAGGTTCCCTTTGCACGGCTAGGCCTCAGCATGCCAGGGGATCCCTCAGGCCTTCCAAAGGTCTTCACTTTCTATGACCTCTCAGCCTGTAGTCTCTGTGCTGAGGAAAGTGTCTTCATGCACAGACTGTGGGTGCAGCCTCTGTGTCTTGTCACAGCTCCGAAAATGCAGGGACAGATGCCGTGTGTTAACCCACACATTGGTGCCTGCCAGGGAAGGCAGTCAACTTCCCTTTGGTAGGCACAAGGATTCCAGCCTCACAGGTGCCCTCTGAACACCTTTGCTTGCTGACTAGTCTTCCCAGCTGGACAGCCCCTGGGAGGAGAAGAGGGTTTTCCCAATTGAAACAGGGGGCTGGCAATTCCCTGGAAGGCGCTCAGCCCTCAAGCCTCCTTCATTGGAGGGGACATGCAACCTGACCCCCAGCCTCCCGGAAATATGCCCTGTTCCCTGCCAGAAAGACAGGCAGCCCTGGCCTGATGACGGATGCACTGGTGGGCTTTCTCATTTCCGTGCCTTCAGGAGGCTCTGTGAGCTCCTGTGTGCTCCTTTCTTCACAGAGGACAGCTGTCTGCCATAAGCTTCGTGGGGGGCTTTTGAGCAACAAGGCTTCAGCCATGGGGGCCTCTGGATCAGCTTGTTTCTGTGCTGAGGGAAAAGCTCCCCCTGCTCTCCTTGTTAGAGAGGTTGATGTCCCCAGCATGCCAGCAGCCTCAGGAACACACACCTAGGCCCTTCTTTCCATTTCAGTCAGGCCTCCTGCTCTCAGTGAGAACACCTGAGCAGTGGTGTATACGCTCTGTGCTGAGCCCTCTGCCTGGGAGCTCCTACTGGAGAGCTCCCTCCTTCTAAGTGAAGCTGGATTGGATGACCTACATGGAGAACTGCAACACACTTTCCCTTTGCACTGCTAGGCCTCAACAAGTACCAGGGTCCTGTAGCCTTCCCATGGTCCTTACTATTGTCATGCCTTCTCAGCCTGCAATCTCTGTGCTAGGGAGCCAGTAGAGACCATTTGGGCTGCAGCCATTTCTGGATGGAGAACCTGCAGCTCACCTAGAGTCTATCAGTCTTTTTGTTTTCACCTCAAATGACAGAGTGCTGTGGGATGCCATCCAGGCCAGGAAGGGCAAGCACCCGGTTTCTTTGGAGTAGACTCACGTGATCTCTGGGACACTTGTCAGCAGTGAAGAGAAGATGGGTAGCAAGTGTGATTTCCTTGAAGCTTGGAGGCCACAGCTATCTCGCTTCCCAATGAGGAAATAACTTCTTATCATATCAGGGCCCGCCTTTAAAGTGGCCAGCCAGCCTCTGTTTCTGCAGCTTCTGAACCACCAGCAGAAACACCTGCCCCAACGGGGCACTTTCATGAATGCATTTTGCTCCCCCAGCGTGTCTGAATGCCATGTATGGCCTTAGCAGGAGAAGGCCCCAGTAGGCCTAGAAGACCTTGCCATGCACTGGCAGGGCTCCGGGCAAAGCTGTCCTTTCTCTCCATTCTGGTTCCCAATTTGAATGTCAGCTTGAGGTAGCATGCGGACAGGAAGGAGATCCATGGGGAAGGAAAAGCACAGAGTGCTTACCATATAGCTCCAGGCCCCTGAGCTAGCTTGACAAGCATGGAAGTTAAAGCCTGTCTAGAACTGCCTTCCAGAGGCCGTTTTAAAGTAGGGGGACCTCTTGCTACACAAGCTAGCAAGATAGAGTGTCCTGCTCTGGCCTTTGCTCTGACAACACAGTGGATGCAAAGTGCCTGTGCAATGGAGGGTGCTCTGAAGCTGCAGGAGAGACTTTTGGCACACAGTGTTCTCCCATGCCAAATGGTGCCGACACAGTGTGCATCTCTTCCTGCAAGGCTCTTGAGCACTTCAAGAGTACGTGGACTAGAGTTTCAGGGAACGTGCTGCAGGCCTTTCTGGATGGAAAAGCTGCCGCCTCTTCAGAGGCCAATTGTCACGTTTCGTGTGTCCTCCAGATCAACAGTGTTGTCTGCTGAGCTCCTTGCAAGGGATGGCAAGCACCCTGTTTCCTCGGAAGAGACTCCCCTTTCCAATAAGCGGCTTGCCAGCAGGGAAGAAAAGTCAAGTAGCAAAGGAGATCAGCATGCAGCTTAAAGGCCTCTGGAATCCTGCTTTACAATGGGGTCCTGGGTCTTTGGTCATCAGGCTTCCATGTGAATGGGGACACACAGCCTGTGTCCCTGCAGCTTCTGAGCAGGCAAAGAGATATGCATGCCACACACTGGGACATTCTCAAATGAACTTTGCTCAGTAGTGGGCCTGCGTGCTGTGAATGGTCTACGTGAGGCAGGCCTTAGGGAATCCTAGGTGATACAGGGACTTGCCAGGGACTAGCAGTGTTCATGGTCATCATTTCCATTTAGTGCAGGCTGGAGGCACATTCAAGGATCTCTCTGAGGCAGAGACACCTCAGGTAGGATTTCCCAGGGTGAGCACGTAGCACAGCATTTCTCTCATTGCAGTTCCACATTCCTCCTACAGGCAGTCCTGCCTGGCATTCTGGGATTCCCTAGAATGGTGTTCCTCGGGCAGTTGGAAAGTTGGGAATTGTAGATCTGCAAGCATGGCAAGCATGTCTTTGACATGGCTTTGTATACAAAGGGGATTCCATGGGCACCAGGCACTACGGAGACTTTTGGCACACAGGGAAGATGTTCCACACACAGTGTTCCCCGTGGAAAGCAGAGCGACCCCCAGCACACGTTTGCAATGAGTGGCACTCTCCCATGGAAGCACTACTTGGACCAAGGTTTCATTGCCCCTGCTGCAGGCCTTTCTAAATGGAGAGACTGCAGCTCATCTGGAGGCTACAGATCAATGACCATTCACCCTCGAGTTCCAGAGTGTTGTGGGATGGGGTCCTAGCAAGGAATGGCAAGCACCCTGTATCTCTCAAGCAGTGATCTTTGGAGGACCACTGTGTGACCAGAGCTGCATCTGGGGGTTCCTCGCAAGCTGACCACAGTGTCCTTTGGCCACAGCTGGTGTGTGTGCAGAGTTCAGGGCTCTGCCCTGCTCTCCTGGCTAGAGTGCTGATTGCTCTGCATTACAAAGAGCCTCAGCAACACAGCTCTAGGCCCTTCATTGTGGGCCAGGAAGGCCTGCTCTAGGTGGGAAGTGCTGAGCTGCACGGAGAAATCCCTGTGCTTCACATTCACCCTGGGAGCTTCTCCCAGTGGTCCATCTACCACCAGTAGAAGCTAACTTGTAGAAACTGCCTGGGAAAGCAGGACACACTTTCCCTCTGCACAGCTAGGCTTCCACAAAGCCAGAGAACCCTAAGCCTCCCTAAGGCCTTCACTTTGTTATGCCCCGCAAGGTGTGCCATTGATCTGCCGAGGATATTGGCTTGCTCTAAAGACGGAGGCTTGGGACTGTGTATCCTGTCACAGTGGAGAGACTGCAGGCTTCCCTTGGCATCTGGTGTGAGAAAGGAAGGGCAATGCCCCCTTTGCACAGCGTGAGGCTTGCCACCTCCAAGCGGTCCTCCAAACCCTGTTGCTCCCCACCTTCCCTTCACTGCTGGCAAGCTTCTGGCAGGAACAGAGAGTTTCCCCCAAGAAACATGCAGCTTGCCATTCTAGGTAGGAACTCATCCCTTAAGCCCCCTCCCTAAAAGGGGAATGAAACATGACCACAAGCCTCCAGGGAAGGTTCCATTTCTGCCTCCAGCAAGGCATACCTCAGGTGCCTGGGCATTCTTCTCCATGGATTGCTTTCATGATTCTCTGCTCCCTCCAAGGTTGTGTCAGCTCCTGTGTGCACCATATTGCATGCAGGACCACTGTGTGCCAAAGGGGTTTTCTGGGAATGCGGAGCCACAGGGCTCCAGCCACGGGGGCCTGTGGAGCAGCTTGTTTGTGTACTGAGGGAAAGCCTCTGCCCTGCTCTCCTCGTTCGAGAGGTTGATGTCCCCAGCTTTCCATCAGCCTCGGCAACACACACCTAGGCCCTACTTTCCACTTCCAGCAGGCCTCCTGCTCAAAGTGAGGACAGCTGAGCTGCTCTGCATAAGCACTGTGCTGAGCCCTCAGCCTGGGAGCTCCTAGGAGAGGGCTGCATACCTCTAACTGATGTTGCACCTGATCACCTCCCTGGGGAAGTGCCACAGAGGTTCCCTTTGCACGGCTAGGCCTCAGCATGCCAGGGGATCCCTCAGGCCTTCCAAAGGTCTTCACTTTCTATGACCTCTCAGCCTGTAGTCTCTGTGCTGAGGAAAGTGTCTTCATGCACAGACTGTGGGTGCAGCCTCTGTGTCTTGTCACAGCTCCGAAAATGCAGGGACAGATGCCGTGTGTTAACCCACACATTGGTGCCTGCCAGGGAAGGCAGTCAACTTCCCTTTGGTAGGCACAAGGATTCCAGCCTCACAGGTGCCCTCTGAACACCTTTGCTTGCTGACTAGTCTTCCCAGCTGGACAGCCCCTGGGAGGAGAAGAGGGTTTTCCCAATTGAAACAGGGGGCTGGCAATTCCCTGGAAGGCGCTCAGCCCTCAAGCCTCCTTCATTGGAGGGGACATGCAACCTGACCCCCAGCCTCCCGGAAATATGCCCTGTTCCCTGCCAGAAAGACAGGCAGCCCTGGCCTGATGACGGATGCACTGGTGGGCTTTCTCATTTCCGTGCCTTCAGGAGGCTCTGTGAGCTCCTGTGTGCTCCTTTCTTCACAGAGGACAGCTGTCTGCCATAAGCTTCGTGGGGGGCTTTTGAGCAACAAGGCTTCAGCCATGGGGGCCTCTGGATCAGCTTGTTTCTGTGCTGAGGGAAAAGCTCCCCCTGCTCTCCTTCTTAGAGAGGTTGATGTCCCCAGCATGCCAGCAGCCTCAGGAACACACACCTAGGCCCTTCTTTCCATTTCAGTCAGGCCTCCTGCTCTCAGTGAGAACACCTGAGCAGTGGTGTATACGCTCTGTGCTGAGCCCTCTGCCTGGGAGCTCCTACTGGAGAGCTCCCTCCTTCTAAGTGAAGCTGGATTGGATGACCTACATGGAGAACTGCAACACACTTTCCCTTTGCACTGCTAGGCCTCAACAAGTACCAGGGTCCTGTAGCCTTCCCATGGTCCTTACTATTGTCATGCCTTCTCAGCCTGCAATCTCTGTGCTAGGGAGCCAGTAGAGACCATTTGGGCTGCAGCCATTTCTGGATGGAGAACCTGCAGCTCACCTAGAGTCTATCAGTCTTTTTGTTTTCACCTCAAATGACAGAGTGCTGTGGGATGCCATCCAGGCCAGGAAGGGCAAGCACCCGGTTTCTTTGGAGTAGACTCACGTGATCTCTGGGACACTTGTCAGCAGTGAAGAGAAGATGGGTAGCAAGTGTGATTTCCTTGAAGCTTGGAGGCCACAGCTATCTCGCTTCCCAATGAGGAAATAACTTCTTATCATATCAGGGCCCGCCTTTAAAGTGGCCAGCCAGCCTCTGTTTCTGCAGCTTCTGAACCACCAGCAGAAACACCTGCCCCAACGGGGCACTTTCATGAATGCATTTTGCTCCCCCAGCGTGTCTGAATGCCATGTATGGCCTTAGCAGGAGAAGGCCCCAGTAGGCCTAGAAGACCTTGCCATGCACTGGCAGGGCTCCGGGCAAAGCTGTCCTTTCTCTCCATTCTGCTTCCCAATTTGAATGTCAGCTTGAGGTAGCATGCGGACAGGAAGGAGATCCATGGGGAAGGCAAAGCACAGAGTGCTTACCATATAGCTCCAGGCCCCTGAGCTAGCTTGACAAGCATGGAAGTTAAAGCCTGTCTAGAACTGCCTTCCAGAGGCCGTTTTAAAGTAGGGGGACCTCTTGCTACACAAGCTAGCAAGATAGAGTGTCCTGCTCTGGCCTTTGCTCTGACAACACAGTGGATGCAAAGTGCCTGTGCAATGGAGGGTGCTCTGAAGCTGCAGGAGAGACTTTTGGCACACAGTGTTCTCCCATGCCAAATGGTGCCGACACAGTGTGCATCTCTTCCTGCAAGGCTCTTGAGCACTTCAAGAGTACGTGGACTAGAGTTTCAGGGAACGTGCTGCAGGCCTTTCTGGATGGAAAAGCTGCCGCCTCTTCAGAGGCCAATTGTCACGTTTCGTGTGTCCTCCAGATCAACAGTGTTGTCTGCTGAGCTCCTTGCAAGGGATGGCAAGCACCCTGTTTCCTCGGAAGAGACTCCCCTTTCCAATAAGCGGCTTGCCAGCAGGGAAGAAAAGTCAAGTAGCAAAGGAGATCAGCATGCAGCTTAGAGGCCTCTGGAATCCTGCTTTACAATGGGGTCCTGGGTCTTTGGTCATCAGGCTTCCATGTGAATGGGGACACACAGCCTGTGTCCCTGCAGCTTCTGAGCAGGCAAAGAGATATGCATGCCACACACTGGGACATTCTCAAATGAACTTTGCTCAGTAGTGGGCCTGCGTGCTGTGAATGGTCTACGTGAGGCAGGCCTTAGGGAATCCTAGGTGATACAGGGACTTGCCAGGGACTAGCAGTGTTCATGGTCATCATTTCCATTTAGTGCAGGCTGGAGGCACATTCAAGGATCTCTCTGAGGCAGAGACACCTCAGGTAGGATTTCCCAGGGTGAGCACGTAGCACAGCATTTCTCTCATTGCAGTTCCACATTCCTCCTACAGGCAGTCCTGCCTGGCATTCTGGGATTCCCTAGAATGGTGTTCCTCGGGCAGTTGGAAAGTTGGGAATTGTAGATCTGCAAGCATGGCAAGCATGTCTTTGACATGGCTTTGTATACAAAGGGGATTCCATGGGCACCAGGCACTACGGAGACTTTTGGCACACAGGGAAGATGTTCCACACACAGTGTTCCCCGTGGAAAGCAGAGCGACCCCCAGCACACGTTTGCAATGAGTGGCACTCTCCCATGGAAGCACTACTTGGACCAAGGTTTCATTGCCCCTGCTGCAGGCCTTTCTAAATGGAGAGACTGCAGCTCATCTGGAGGCTACAGATCAATGACCATTCACCCTCGAGTTCCAGAGTGTTGTGGGATGGGGTCCTAGCAAGGAATGGCAAGCACCCTGTATCTCTCAAGCAGTGATCTTTGGAGGACCACTGTGTGACCAGAGCTGCATCTGGGGGTTCCTCGCAAGCTGACCACAGTGTCCTTTGGCCACAGCTGGTGTGTGTGCAGAGTTCAGGGCTCTGCCCTGCTCTCCTGGCTAGAGTGCTGATTGCTCTGCATTACAAAGAGCCTCAGCAACACAGCTCTAGGCCCTTCATTGTGGGCCAGGAAGGCCTGCTCTAGGTGGGAAGTGCTGAGCTGCACGGAGAAATCCCTGTGCTTCACATTCACCCTGGGAGCTTCTCCCAGTGGTCCATCTACCACCAGTAGAAGCTAACTTGTAGAAACTGCCTGGGAAAGCAGGACACACTTTCCCTCTGCACAGCTAGGCTTCCACAAAGCCAGAGAACCCTAAGCCTCCCTAAGGCCTTCACTTTGTTATGCCCCGCAAGGTGTGCCATTGATCTGCCGAGGATATTGGCTTGCTCTAAAGACGGAGGCTTGGGACTGTGTATCCTGTCACAGTGGAGAGACTGCAGGCTTCCCTTGGCATCTGGTGTGAGAAAGGAAGGGCAATGCCCCCTTTGCACAGCGTGAGGCTTGCCACCTCCAAGCGGTCCTCCAAACCCTGTTGCTCCCCACCTTCCCTTCACTGCTGGCAAGCTTCTGGCAGGAACAGAGAGTTTCCCCCAAGAAACATGCAGCTTGCCATTCTAGGTAGGAACTCATCCCTTAAGCCCCCTCCCTAAAAGGGGAATGAAACATGACCACAAGCCTCCAGGGAAGGTTCCATTTCTGCCTCCAGCAAGGCATACCTCAGGTGCCTGGGCATTCTTCTCCATGGATTGCTTTCATGATTCTGTGCTCCCTCCAAGGTTGTGTCAGCTCCTGTGTGCACCATATTGCATGCAGGACCACTGTGTGCCAAAGGGGTTTTCTGGGAATGCGGAGCCACAGGGCTCCAGCCACGGGGGCCTGTGGAGCAGCTTGTTTGTGTACTGAGGGAAAGCCTCTGCCCTGCTCTCCTCGTTCGAGAGGTTGATGTCCCCAGCTTTCCATCAGCCTCGGCAACACACACCTAGGCCCTACTTTCCACTTCCAGCAGGCCTCCTGCTCAAAGTGAGGACAGCTGAGCTGCTCTGCATAAGCACTGTGCTGAGCCCTCAGCCTGGGAGCTCCTAGGAGAGGGCTGCATACCTCTAACTGATGTTGCACCTGATCACCTCCCTGGGGAAGTGCCACAGAGGTTCCCTTTGCACGGCTAGGCCTCAGCATGCCAGGGGATCCCTCAGGCCTTCCAAAGGTCTTCACTTTCTATGACCTCTCAGCCTGTAGTCTCTGTGCTGAGGAAAGTGTCTTCATGCACAGACTGTGGGTGCAGCCTCTGTGTCTTGTCACAGCTCCGAAAATGCAGGGACAGATGCCGTGTGTTAACCCACACATTGGTGCCTGCCAGGGAAGGCAGTCAACTTCCCTTTGGTAGGCACAAGGATTCCAGCCTCACAGGTGCCCTCTGAACACCTTTGCTTGCTGACTAGTCTTCCCAGCTGGACAGCCCCTGGGAGGAGAAGAGGGTTTTCCCAATTGAAACAGGGGGCTGGCAATTCCCTGGAAGGCGCTCAGCCCTCAAGCCTCCTTCATTGGAGGGGACATGCAACCTGACCCCCAGCCTCCCGGAAATATGCCCTGTTCCCTGCCAGAAAGACAGGCAGCCCTGGCCTGATGACGGATGCACTGGTGGGCTTTCTCATTTCCGTGCCTTCAGGAGGCTCTGTGAGCTCCTGTGTGCTCCTTTCTTCACAGAGGACAGCTGTCTGCCATAAGCTTCGTGGGGGGCTTTTGAGCAACAAGGCTTCAGCCATGGGGGCCTCTGGATCAGCTTGTTTCTGTGCTGAGGGAAAAGCTCCCCCTGCTCTCCTTCTTAGAGAGGTTGATGTCCCCAGCATGCCAGCAGCCTCAGGAACACACACCTAGGCCCTTCTTTCCATTTCAGTCAGGCCTCCTGCTCTCAGTGAGAACACCTGAGCAGTGGTGTATACGCTCTGTGCTGAGCCCTCTGCCTGGGAGCTCCTACTGGAGAGCTCCCTCCTTCTAAGTGAAGCTGGATTGGATGACCTACATGGAGAACTGCAACACACTTTCCCTTTGCACTGCTAGGCCTCAACAAGTACCAGGGTCCTGTAGCCTTCCCATGGTCCTTACTATTGTCATGCCTTCTCAGCCTGCAATCTCTGTGCTAGGGAGCCAGTAGAGACCATTTGGGCTGCAGCCATTTCTGGATGGAGAACCTGCAGCTCACCTAGAGTCTATCAGTCTTTTTGTTTTCACCTCAAATGACAGAGTGCTGTGGGATGCCATCCAGGCCAGGAAGGGCAAGCACCCGGTTTCTTTGGAGTAGACTCACGTGATCTCTGGGACACTTGTCAGCAGTGAAGAGAAGATGGGTAGCAAGTGTGATTTCCTTGAAGCTTGGAGGCCACAGCTATCTCGCTTCCCAATGAGGAAATAACTTCTTATCATATCAGGGCCCGCCTTTAAAGTGGCCAGCCAGCCTCTGTTTCTGCAGCTTCTGAACCACCAGCAGAAACACCTGCCCCAACGGGGCACTTTCATGAATGCATTTTGCTCCCCCAGCGTGTCTGAATGCCATGTATGGCCTTAGCAGGAGAAGGCCCCAGTAGGCCTAGAAGACCTTGCCATGCACTGGCAGGGCTCCGGGCAAAGCTGTCCTTTCTCTCCATTCTGCTTCCCAATTTGAATGTCAGCTTGAGGTAGCATGCGGACAGGAAGGAGATCCATGGGGAAGGCAAAGCACAGAGTGCTTACCATATAGCTCCAGGCCCCTGAGCTAGCTTGACAAGCATGGAAGTTAAAGCCTGTCTAGAACTGCCTTCCAGAGGCCGTTTTAAAGTAGGGGGACCTCTTGCTACACAAGCTAGCAAGATAGAGTGTCCTGCTCTGGCCTTTGCTCTGACAACACAGTGGATGCAAAGTGCCTGTGCAATGGAGGGTGCTCTGAAGCTGCAGGAGAGACTTTTGGCACACAGTGTTCTCCCATGCCAAATGGTGCCGACACAGTGTGCATCTCTTCCTGCAAGGCTCTTGAGCACTTCAAGAGTACGTGGACTAGAGTTTCAGGGAACGTGCTGCAGGCCTTTCTGGATGGAAAAGCTGCCGCCTCTTCAGAGGCCAATTGTCACGTTTCGTGTGTCCTCCAGATCAACAGTGTTGTCTGCTGAGCTCCTTGCAAGGGATGGCAAGCACCCTGTTTCCTCGGAAGAGACTCCCCTTTCCAATAAGCGGCTTGCCAGCAGGGAAGAAAAGTCAAGTAGCAAAGGAGATCAGCATGCAGCTTAGAGGCCTCTGGAATCCTGCTTTACAATGGGGTCCTGGGTCTTTGGTCATCAGGCTTCCATGTGAATGGGGACACACAGCCTGTGTCCCTGCAGCTTCTGAGCAGGCAAAGAGATATGCATGCCACACACTGGGACATTCTCAAATGAACTTTGCTCAGTAGTGGGCCTGCGTGCTGTGAATGGTCTACGTGAGGCAGGCCTTAGGGAATCCTAGGTGATACAGGGACTTGCCAGGGACTAGCAGTGTTCATGGTCATCATTTCCATTTAGTGCAGGCTGGAGGCACATTCAAGGATCTCTCTGAGGCAGAGACACCTCAGGTAGGATTTCCCAGGGTGAGCACGTAGCACAGCATTTCTCTCATTGCAGTTCCACATTCCTCCTACAGGCAGTCCTGCCTGGCATTCTGGGATTCCCTAGAATGGTGTTCCTCGGGCAGTTGGAAAGTTGGGAATTGTAGATCTGCAAGCATGGCAAGCATGTCTTTGACATGGCTTTGTATACAAAGGGGATTCCATGGGCACCAGGCACTACGGAGACTTTTGGCACACAGGGAAGATGTTCCACACACAGTGTTCCCCGTGGAAAGCAGAGCGACCCCCAGCACACGTTTGCAATGAGTGGCACTCTCCCATGGAAGCACTACTTGGACCAAGGTTTCATTGCCCCTGCTGCAGGCCTTTCTAAATGGAGAGACTGCAGCTCATCTGGAGGCTACAGATCAATGACCATTCACCCTCGAGTTCCAGAGTGTTGTGGGATGGGGTCCTAGCAAGGAATGGCAAGCACCCTGTATCTCTCAAGCAGTGATCTTTGGAGGACCACTGTGTGACCAGAGCTGCATCTGGGGGTTCCTCGCAAGCTGACCACAGTGTCCTTTGGCCACAGCTGGTGTGTGTGCAGAGTTCAGGGCTCTGCCCTGCTCTCCTGGCTAGAGTGCTGATTGCTCTGCATTACAAAGAGCCTCAGCAACACAGCTCTAGGCCCTTCATTGTGGGCCAGGAAGGCCTGCTCTAGGTGGGAAGTGCTGAGCTGCACGGAGAAATCCCTGTGCTTCACATTCACCCTGGGAGCTTCTCCCAGTGGTCCATCTACCACCAGTAGAAGCTAACTTGTAGAAACTGCCTGGGAAAGCAGGACACACTTTCCCTCTGCACAGCTAGGCTTCCACAAAGCCAGAGAACCCTAAGCCTCCCTAAGGCCTTCACTTTGTTATGCCCCGCAAGGTGTGCCATTGATCTGCCGAGGATATTGGCTTGCTCTAAAGACGGAGGCTTGGGACTGTGTATCCTGTCACAGTGGAGAGACTGCAGGCTTCCCTTGGCATCTGGTGTGAGAAAGGAAGGGCAATGCCCCCTTTGCACAGCGTGAGGCTTGCCACCTCCAAGCGGTCCTCCAAACCCTGTTGCTCCCCACCTTCCCTTCACTGCTGGCAAGCTTCTGGCAGGAACAGAGAGTTTCCCCCAAGAAACATGCAGCTTGCCATTCTAGGTAGGAACTCATCCCTTAAGCCCCCTCCCTAAAAGGGGAATGAAACATGACCACAAGCCTCCAGGGAAGGTTCCATTTCTGCCTCCAGCAAGGCATACCTCAGGTGCCTGGGCATTCTTCTCCATGGATTGCTTTCATGATTCTCTGCTCCCTCCAAGGTTGTGTCAGCTCCTGTGTGCACCATATTGCATGCAGGACCACTGTGTGCCAAAGGGGTTTTCTGGGAATGCGGAGCCACAGGGCTCCAGCCACGGGGGCCTGTGGAGCAGCTTGTTTGTGTACTGAGGGAAAGCCTCTGCCCTGCTCTCCTCGTTCGAGAGGTTGATGTCCCCAGCTTTCCATCAGCCTCGGCAACACACACCTAGGCCCTACTTTCCACTTCCAGCAGGCCTCCTGCTCAAAGTGAGGACAGCTGAGCTGCTCTGCATAAGCACTGTGCTGAGCCCTCAGCCTGGGAGCTCCTAGGAGAGGGCTGCATACCTCTAACTGATGTTGCACCTGATCACCTCCCTGGGGAAGTGCCACAGAGGTTCCCTTTGCACGGCTAGGCCTCAGCATGCCAGGGGATCCCTCAGGCCTTCCAAAGGTCTTCACTTTCTATGACCTCTCAGCCTGTAGTCTCTGTGCTGAGGAAAGTGTCTTCATGCACAGACTGTGGGTGCAGCCTCTGTGTCTTGTCACAGCTCCGAAAATGCAGGGACAGATGCCGTGTGTTAACCCACACATTGGTGCCTGCCAGGGAAGGCAGTCAACTTCCCTTTGGTAGGCACAAGGATTCCAGCCTCACAGGTGCCCTCTGAACACCTTTGCTTGCTGACTAGTCTTCCCAGCTGGACAGCCCCTGGGAGGAGAAGAGGGTTTTCCCAATTGAAACAGGGGGCTGGCAATTCCCTGGAAGGCGCTCAGCCCTCAAGCCTCCTTCATTGGAGGGGACATGCAACCTGACCCCCAGCCTCCCGGAAATATGCCCTGTTCCCTGCCAGAAAGACAGGCAGCCCTGGCCTGATGACGGATGCACTGGTGGGCTTTCTCATTTCCGTGCCTTCAGGAGGCTCTGTGAGCTCCTGTGTGCTCCTTTCTTCACAGAGGACAGCTGTCTGCCATAAGCTTCGTGGGGGGCTTTTGAGCAACAAGGCTTCAGCCATGGGGGCCTCTGGATCAGCTTGTTTCTGTGCTGAGGGAAAAGCTCCCCCTGCTCTCCTTGTTAGAGAGGTTGATGTCCCCAGCATGCCAGCAGCCTCAGGAACACACACCTAGGCCCTTCTTTCCATTTCAGTCAGGCCTCCTGCTCTCAGTGAGAACACCTGAGCAGTGGTGTATACGCTCTGTGCTGAGCCCTCTGCCTGGGAGCTCCTACTGGAGAGCTCCCTCCTTCTAAGTGAAGCTGGATTGGATGACCTACATGGAGAACTGCAACACACTTTCCCTTTGCACTGCTAGGCCTCAACAAGTACCAGGGTCCTGTAGCCTTCCCATGGTCCTTACTATTGTCATGCCTTCTCAGCCTGCAATCTCTGTGCTAGGGAGCCAGTAGAGACCATTTGGGCTGCAGCCATTTCTGGATGGAGAACCTGCAGCTCACCTAGAGTCTATCAGTCTTTTTGTTTTCACCTCAAATGACAGAGTGCTGTGGGATGCCATCCAGGCCAGGAAGGGCAAGCACCCGGTTTCTTTGGAGTAGACTCACGTGATCTCTGGGACACTTGTCAGCAGTGAAGAGAAGATGGGTAGCAAGTGTGATTTCCTTGAAGCTTGGAGGCCACAGCTATCTCGCTTCCCAATGAGGAAATAACTTCTTATCATATCAGGGCCCGCCTTTAAAGTGGCCAGCCAGCCTCTGTTTCTGCAGCTTCTGAACCACCAGCAGAAACACCTGCCCCAACGGGGCACTTTCATGAATGCATTTTGCTCCCCCAGAGTGTCTGAATGCCATGTATGGCCTTAGCAGGAGAAGGCCCCAGTAGGCCTAGAAGACCTTGCCATGCACTGGCAGGGCTCCGGGCAAAGCTGTCCTTTCTCTCCATTCTGCTTCCCAATTTGAATGTCAGCTTGAGGTAGCATGCGGACAGGAAGGAGATCCATGGGGAAGGCAAAGCACAGAGTGCTTACCATATAGCTCCAGGCCCCTGAGCTAGCTTGACAAGCATGGAAGTTAAAGCCTGTCTAGAACTGCCTTCCAGAGGCCGTTTTAAAGTAGGGGGACCTCTTGCTACACAAGCTAGCAAGATAGAGTGTCCTGCTCTGGCCTTTGCTCTGACAACACAGTGGATGCAAAGTGCCTGTGCAATGGAGGGTGCTCTGAAGCTGCAGGAGAGACTTTTGGCACACAGTGTTCTCCCATGCCAAATGGTGCCGACACAGTGTGCATCTCTTCCTGCAAGGCTCTTGAGCACTTCAAGAGTACGTGGACTAGAGTTTCAGGGAACGTGCTGCAGGCCTTTCTGGATGGAAAAGCTGCCGCCTCTTCAGAGGCCAATTGTCACGTTTCGTGTGTCCTCCAGATCAACAGTGTTGTCTGCTGAGCTCCTTGCAAGGGATGGAAAGCACCCTGTTTCCTCGGAAGAGACTCCCCTTTCCAATAAGCGGCTTGCCAGCAGGGAAGAAAAGTCAAGTAGCAAAGGAGATCAGCATGCAGCTTAGAGGCCTCTGGAATCCTGCTTTACAATGGGGTCCTGGGTCTTTGGTCATCAGGCTTCCATGTGAATGGGGACACACAGCCTGTGTCCCTGCAGCTTCTGAGCAGGCAAAGAGATATGCATGCCACACACTGGGACATTCTCAAATGAACTTTGCTCAGTAGTGGGCCTGCGTGCTGTGAATGGTCTACGTGAGGCAGGCCTTAGGGAATCCTAGGTGATACAGGGACTTGCCAGGGACTAGCAGTGTTCATGGTCATCATTTCCATTTAGTGCAGGCTGGAGGCACATTCAAGGATCTCTCTGAGGCAGAGACACCTCAGGTAGGATTTCCCAGGGTGAGCACGTAGCACAGCATTTCTCTCATTGCAGTTCCACATTCCTCCCACAGGCAGTCCTACCTGGCATTCTGGGATTCCCTAGAATGGTGTTCCTCGGGCAGTTGGAAAATTGGGAATTGTAGATCTGCAAGCATGGCAAGCATGTCTTTGACATGGCTTTGTATACAAAGGGGATTCCATGGGCACCAGGCACTATGGAGACTTTTGGCACACAGGGAAGATGTTCCACACACAGTGTTCCCCGTGGAAAGCAGAGCGACCCCCAGCACACGTTTGCAATGAGTGGCACTCTCCCATGGAAGCACTACTTGGACCAAGGTTTCATTGCCCCTGCTGCAGGCCTTTCTAAATGGAGAGACTGCAGCTCATCTGGAGGCTACAGATCAATGACCATTCACCCTCGAGTTCCAGAGTGTTGTGGGATGGGGTCCTAGCAAGGAATGGCAAGCACCCTGTATCTCTCAAGCAGTGATCTTTGGAGGACCACTGTGTGACCAGAGCTGCATCTGGGGGTTCCTCGCAAGCTGACCACAGTGTCCTTTGGCCACAGCTGGTGTGTGTGCAGAGTTCAGGGCTCTGCCCTGCTCTCCTGGCTAGAGTGCTGATTGCTCTGCATTACAAAGAGCCTCAGCAACACAGCTCTAGGCCCTTCATTGTGGGCCAGGAAGGCCTGCTCTATGTGGGAAGTGCTGAGCTGCACGGAGAAATCCCTGTGCTTCACATTCACCCTGGGAGCTTCTCCCAGTGGTCCATCTACCACCAGTAGAAGCTAACTTGTAGAAACTGCCTGGGAAAGCAGGACACACTTTCCCTCTGCACAGCTAGGCTTCCACAAAGCCAGAGAACCCTAAGCCTCCCTAAGGCCTTCACTTTGTTATGCCCCGCAAGGTGTGCCATTGATCTGCCGAGGATATTGGCTTGCTCTAAAGACGGAGGCTTGGGACTGTGTATCCTGTCACAGTGGAGAGACTGCAGGCTTCCCTTGGCATCTGGTGTGAGAAAGGAAGGGCAATGCCCCCTTTGCACAGCGTGAGGCTTGCCACCTCCAAGCGGTCCTCCAAACCCTGTTGCTCCCCACCTTCCCTTCACTGCTGGCAAGCTTCTGGCAGGAACAGAGAGTTTCCCCCAAGAAACATGCAGCTTGCCATTCTAGGTAGGAACTCGTCCCTCAAGCCCCCTCCCTAAAAGGGGAATGAAACCTGACCACAAGCCTCCAGGGAAGGTTCCATTTCTGCCTCCAGCAAGGCATGCCTCAGGTGCCTGGGCATTCTTCTCCATGGATTGCTTTCATGATTCTGTGCTCCCTCCAAGGTTGTGTCAGCTCCTGTGTGCACCATATTGCATGCAGGACCACTGTGTGCCAAAGGCGTTTTCTGGGAATGCGGAGCCACAGGGCTCCAGCCACGGGGGCCTGTGGAGCAGCTTGTTTGTGTACTGAGGGAAAGCCTCTGCCCTGCTCTCCTCGTTCGAGAGGTTGATGTCCCCAGCTTTCCATCAGCCTCGGCAACACACACCTAGGCCCTACTTTCCACTTCCAGCAGGCCTCCTGCTCAAAGTGAGGACAGCTGAGCTGCTCTGCATAAGCACTGTGCTGAGCCCTCAGCCTGGGAGCTCCTAGGAGAGGGCTGCATAGCTCTAACTGATGTTGCACCTGATCACCTCCCTGGGGAAGTGCCACAGAGGTTCCCTTTGCACGGCTAGGCCTCAGCATGCCAGGGGATCCCTCAGGCCTTCCAAAGGTCTTCACTTTCTATGACCTCTCAGCCTGTAGTCTCTGTGCTGAGGAAAGTGTCTTCATGCACAGACTGTGGGTGCAGCCTCTGTGTCTTGTCACAGCTCCGAAAATGCAGGGACAGATGCCGTGTGTTAACCCACACATTGGTGCCTGCCAGGGAAGGCAGTCAACTTCCCTTTGGTAGGCACAAGGATTCCAGCCTCACAGGTGCCCTCTGAACACCTTTGCTTGCTGACTAGTCTTCCCAGCTGGACAGCCCCTGGGAGGAGAAGAGGGTTTTCCCAATTGAAACAGGGGGCTGGCAATTCCCTGGAAGGCGCTCAGCCCTCAAGCCTCCTTCATTGGAGGGGACATGCAACCTGACCCCCAGCCTCCCGGAAATATGCCCTGTTCCCTGCCAGAAAGACAGGCAGCCCTGGCCTGATGACGGATGCACTGGTGGGCTTTCTCATTTCCGTGCCTTCAGGAGGCTCTGTGAGCTCCTGTGTGCTCCTTTCTTCACAGAGGACAGCTGTCTGCCATAAGCTTCGTGGGGGGCTTTTGAGCAACAAGGCTTCAGCCATGGGGGCCTCTGGATCAGCTTGTTTCTGTGCTGAGGGAAAAGCTCCCCCTGCTCTCCTTGTTAGAGAGGTTGATGTCCCCAGCATGCCAGCAGCCTCAGGAACACACACCTAGGCCCTTCTTTCCATTTCAGTCAGGCCTCCTGCTCTCAGTGAGAACACCTGAGCAGTGGTGTATACGCTCTGTGCTGAGCCCTCTGCCTGGGAGCTCCTACTGGAGAGCTCCCTCCTTCTAAGTGAAGCTGGATTGGATGACCTACATGGAGAACTGCAACACACTTTCCCTTTGCACTGCTAGGCCTCAACAAGTACCAGGGTCCTGTAGCCTTCCCATGGTCCTTACTATTGTCATGCCTTCTCAGCCTGCAATCTCTGTGCTAGGGAGCCAGTAGAGACCATTTGGGCTGCAGCCATTTCTGGATGGAGAACCTGCAGCTCACCTAGAGTCTATCAGTCTTTTTGTTTTCACCTCAAATGACAGAGTGCTGTGGGATGCCATCCAGGCCAGGAAGGGCAAGCACCCGGTTTCTTTGGAGTAGACTCACGTGATCTCTGGGACACTTGTCAGCAGTGAAGAGAAGATGGGTAGCAAGTGTGATTTCCTTGAAGCTTGGAGGCCACAGCTATCTCGCTTCCCAATGAGGAAATAACTTCTTATCATATCAGGGCCCGCCTTTAAAGTGGCCAGCCAGCCTCTGTTTCTGCAGCTTCTGAACCACCAGCAGAAACACCTGCCCCAACGGGGCACTTTCATGAATGCATTTTGCTCCCCCAGAGTGTCTGAATGCCATGTATGGCCTTAGCAGGAGAAGGCCCCAGTAGGCCTAGAAGACCTTGCCATGCACTGGCAGGGCTCCGGGCAAAGCTGTCCTTTCTCTCCATTCTGCTTCCCAATTTGAATGTCAGCTTGAGGTAGCATGCGGACAGGAAGGAGATCCATGGGGAAGGCAAAGCACAGAGTGCTTACCATATAGCTCCAGGCCCCTGAGCTAGCTTGACAAGCATGGAAGTTAAAGCCTGTCTAGAACTGCCTTCCAGAGGCCGTTTTAAAGTAGGGGGACCTCTTGCTACACAAGCTAGCAAGATAGAGTGTCCTGCTCTGGCCTTTGCTCTGACAACACAGTGGATGCAAAGTGCCTGTGCAATGGAGGGTGCTCTGAAGCTGCAGGAGAGACTTTTGGCACACAGTGTTCTCCCATGCCAAATGGTGCCGACACAGTGTGCATCTCTTCCTGCAAGGCTCTTGAGCACTTCAAGAGTACGTGGACTAGAGTTTCAGGGAACGTGCTGCAGGCCTTTCTGGATGGAAAAGCTGCCGCCTCTTCAGAGGCCAATTGTCACGTTTCGTGTGTCCTCCAGATCAACAGTGTTGTCTGCTGAGCTCCTTGCAAGGGATGGAAAGCACCCTGTTTCCTCGGAAGAGACTCCCCTTTCCAATAAGCGGCTTGCCAGCAGGGAAGAAAAGTCAAGTAGCAAAGGAGATCAGCATGCAGCTTAGAGGCCTCTGGAATCCTGCTTTACAATGGGGTCCTGGGTCTTTGGTCATCAGGCTTCCATGTGAATGGGGACACACAGCCTGTGTCCCTGCAGCTTCTGAGCAGGCAAAGAGATATGCATGCCACACACTGGGACATTCTCAAATGAACTTTGCTCAGTAGTGGGCCTGCGTGCTGTGAATGGTCTACGTGAGGCAGGCCTTAGGGAATCCTAGGTGATACAGGGACTTGCCAGGGACTAGCAGTGTTCATGGTCATCATTTCCATTTAGTGCAGGCTGGAGGCACATTCAAGGATCTCTCTGAGGCAGAGACACCTCAGGTAGGATTTCCCAGGGTGAGCACGTAGCACAGCATTTCTCTCATTGCAGTTCCACATTCCTCCCACAGGCAGTCCTACCTGGCATTCTGGGATTCCCTAGAATGGTGTTCCTCGGGCAGTTGGAAAATTGGGAATTGTAGATCTGCAAGCATGGCAAGCATGTCTTTGACATGGCTTTGTATACAAAGGGGATTCCATGGGCACCAGGCACTATGGAGACTTTTGGCACACAGGGAAGATGTTCCACACACAGTGTTCCCCGTGGAAAGCAGAGCGACCCCCAGCACACGTTTGCAATGAGTGGCACTCTCCCATGGAAGCACTACTTGGACCAAGGTTTCATTGCCCCTGCTGCAGGCCTTTCTAAATGGAGAGACTGCAGCTCATCTGGAGGCTACAGATCAATGACCATTCACCCTCGAGTTCCAGAGTGTTGTGGGATGGGGTCCTAGCAAGGAATGGCAAGCACCCTGTATCTCTCAAGCAGTGATCTTTGGAGGACCACTGTGTGACCAGAGCTGCATCTGGGGGTTCCTCGCAAGCTGACCACAGTGTCCTTTGGCCACAGCTGGTGTGTGTGCAGAGTTCAGGGCTCTGCCCTGCTCTCCTGGCTAGAGTGCTGATTGCTCTGCATTACAAAGAGCCTCAGCAACACAGCTCTAGGCCCTTCATTGTGGGCCAGGAAGGCCTGCTCTATGTGGGAAGTGCTGAGCTGCACGGAGAAATCCCTGTGCTTCACATTCACCCTGGGAGCTTCTCCCAGTGGTCCATCTACCACCAGTAGAAGCTAACTTGTAGAAACTGCCTGGGAAAGCAGGACACACTTTCCCTCTGCACAGCTAGGCTTCCACAAAGCCAGAGAACCCTAAGCCTCCCTAAGGCCTTCACTTTGTTATGCCCCGCAAGGTGTGCCATTGATCTGCCGAGGATATTGGCTTGCTCTAAAGACGGAGGCTTGGGACTGTGTATCCTGTCACAGTGGAGAGACTGCAGGCTTCCCTTGGCATCTGGTGTGAGAAAGGAAGGGCAATGCCCCCTTTGCACAGCGTGAGGCTTGCCACCTCCAAGCGGTCCTCCAAACCCTGTTGCTCCCCACCTTCCCTTCACTGCTGGCAAGCTTCTGGCAGGAACAGAGAGTTTCCCCCAAGAAACATGCAGCTTGCCATTCTAGGTAGGAACTCGTCCCTCAAGCCCCCTCCCTAAAAGGGGAATGAAACCTGACCACAAGCCTCCAGGGAAGGTTCCATTTCTGCCTCCAGCAAGGCATGCCTCAGGTGCCTGGGCATTCTTCTCCATGGATTGCTTTCATGATTCTGTGCTCCCTCCAAGGTTGTGTCAGCTCCTGTGTGCACCATATTGCATGCAGGACCACTGTGTGCCAAAGGCGTTTTCTGGGAATGCGGAGCCACAGGGCTCCAGCCACGGGGGCCTGTGGAGCAGCTTGTTTGTGTACTGAGGGAAAGCCTCTGCCCTGCTCTCCTCGTTCGAGAGGTTGATGTCCCCAGCTTTCCATCAGCCTCGGCAACACACACCTAGGCCCTACTTTCCACTTCCAGCAGGCCTCCTGCTCAAAGTGAGGACAGCTGAGCTGCTCTGCATAAGCACTGTGCTGAGCCCTCAGCCTGGGAGCTCCTAGGAGAGGGCTGCATAGCTCTAACTGATGTTGCACCTGATCACCTCCCTGGGGAAGTGCCACAGAGGTTCCCTTTGCACGGCTAGGCCTCAGCATGCCAGGGGATCCCTCAGGCCTTCCAAAGGTCTTCACTTTCTATGACCTCTCAGCCTGTAGTCTCTGTGCTGAGGAAAGTGTCTTCATGCACAGACTGTGGGTGCAGCCTCTGTGTCTTGTCACAGCTCCGAAAATGCAGGGACAGATGCCGTGTGTTAACCCACACATTGGTGCCTGCCAGGGAAGGCAGTCAACTTCCCTTTGGTAGGCACAAGGATTCCAGCCTCACAGGTGCCCTCTGAACACCTTTGCTTGCTGACTAGTCTTCCCAGCTGGACAGCCCCTGGGAGGAGAAGAGGGTTTTCCCAATTGAAACAGGGGGCTGGCAATTCCCTGGAAGGCGCTCAGCCCTCAAGCCTCCTTCATTGGAGGGGACATGCAACCTGACCCCCAGCCTCCCGGAAATATGCCCTGTTCCCTGCCAGAAAGACAGGCAGCCCTGGCCTGATGACGGATGCACTGGTGGGCTTTCTCATTTCCGTGCCTTCAGGAGGCTCTGTGAGCTCCTGTGTGCTCCTTTCTTCACAGAGGACAGCTGTCTGCCATAAGCTTCGTGGGGGGCTTTTGAGCAACAAGGCTTCAGCCATGGGGGCCTCTGGATCAGCTTGTTTCTGTGCTGAGGGAAAAGCTCCCCCTGCTCTCCTTGTTAGAGAGGTTGATGTCCCCAGCATGCCAGCAGCCTCAGGAACACACACCTAGGCCCTTCTTTCCATTTCAGTCAGGCCTCCTGCTCTCAGTGAGAACACCTGAGCAGTGGTGTATACGCTCTGTGCTGAGCCCTCTGCCTGGGAGCTCCTACTGGAGAGCTCCCTCCTTCTAAGTGAAGCTGGATTGGATGACCTACATGGAGAACTGCAACACACTTTCCCTTTGCACTGCTAGGCCTCAACAAGTACCAGGGTCCTGTAGCCTTCCCATGGTCCTTACTATTGTCATGCCTTCTCAGCCTGCAATCTCTGTGCTAGGGAGCCAGTAGAGACCATTTGGGCTGCAGCCATTTCTGGATGGAGAACCTGCAGCTCACCTAGAGTCTATCAGTCTTTTTTTTTCACCTCAAATGACAGAGTGCTGTGGGATGCCATCCAGGCCAGGAAGGGCAAGCACCCGGTTTCTTTGGAGTAGACTCACGTGATCTCTGGGACACTTGTCAGCAGTGAAGAGAAGATGGGTAGCAAGTGTGATTTCCTTGAAGCTTGGAGGCCACAGCTATCTCGCTTCCCAATGAGGAAATAACTTCTTATCATATCAGGGCCCGCCTTTAAAGTGGCCAGCCAGCCTCTGTTTCTGCAGCTTCTGAACCACCAGCAGAAACACCTGCCCCAACGGGGCACTTTCATGAATGCATTTTGCTCCCCCAGAGTGTCTGAATGCCATGTATGGCCTTAGCAGGAGAAGGCCCCAGTAGGCCTAGAAGACCTTGCCATGCACTGGCAGGGCTCCGGGCAAAGCTGTCCTTTCTCTCCATTCTGGTTCCCAATTTGAATGTCAGCTTGAGGTAGCATGCGGACAGGAAGGAGATCCATGGGGAAGGCAAAGCACAGAGTGCTTACCATATAGCTCCAGGCCCCTGAGCTAGCTTGACAAGCATGGAAGTTAAAGCCTGTCTAGAACTGCCTTCCAGAGGCCGTTTTAAAGTAGGGGGACCTCTTGCTACACAAGCTAGCAAGATAGAGTGTCCTGCTCTGGCCTTTGCTCTGACAACACAGTGGATGCAAAGTGCCTGTGCAATGGAGGGTGCTCTGAAGCTGCAGGAGAGACTTTTGGCACACAGTGTTCTCCCATGCCAAATGGTGCCGACACAGTGTGCATCTCTTCCTGCAAGGCTCTTGAGCACTTCCAGAGTACGTGGACTAGAGTTTCAGGGAACGTGCTGCAGGCCTTTCTGGATGGAAAAGCTGCCGCCTCTTCAGAGGCCAATTGTCACGTTTCGTGTGTCCTCCAGATCAACAGTGTTGTCTGCTGAGCTCCTTGCAAGGGATGGCAAGCACCCTGTTTCCTCGGAAGAGACTCCCCTTTCCAATAAGCGGCTTGCCAGCAGGGAAGAAAAGTCAAGTAGCAAAGGAGATCAGCATGCAGCTTAAAGGCCTCTGGAATCCTGCTTTACAATGGGGTCCTGGGTCTTTGGTCATCAGGCTTCCATGTGAATGGGGACACACAGCCTGTGTCCCTGCAGCTTCTGAGCAGGCAAAGAGATATGCATGCCACACACTGGGACATTCTCAAATGAACTTTGCTCAGTAGTGGGCCTGCGTGCTGTGAATGGTCTACGTGAGGCAGGCCTTAGGGAATCCTAGGTGATACAGGGACTTGCCAGGGACTAGCAGTGTTCATGGTCATCATTTCCATTTAGTGCAGGCTGGAGGCACATTCAAGGATCTCTCTGAGGCAGAGACACCTCAGGTAGGATTTCCCAGGGTGAGCACGTAGCACAGCATTTCTCTCATTGCAGTTCCACATTCCTCCCACAGGCAGTCCTGCCTGGCATTCTGGGATTCCCTAGAATGGTGTTCCTCGGGCAGTTGGAAAGTTGGGAATTGTAGATCTGCAAGCATGGCAAGCATGTCTTTGACATGGCTTTGTATACAAAGGGGATTCCATGGGCACCAGGCACTACGGAGACTTTTGGCACACAGGGAAGATGTTCCACACACAGTGTTCCCCGTGGAAAGCAGAGCGACCCCCAGCACACGTTTGCAATGAGTGGCACTCTCCCATGGAAGCACTACTTGGACCAAGGTTTCATTGCCCCTGCTGCAGGCCTTTCTAAATGGAGAGACTGCAGCTCATCTGGAGGCTACAGATCAATGACCATTCACCCTCGAGTTCCAGAGTGTTGTGGGATGGGGTCCTAGCAAGGAATGGCAAGCACCCTGTATCTCTCAAGCAGTGATCTTTGGAGGACCACTGTGTGACCAGAGCTGCATCTGGGGGTTCCTCGCAAGCTGACCACAGTGTCCTTTGGCCACAGCTGGTGTGTGTGCAGAGTTCAGGGCTCTGCCCTGCTCTCCTGGCTAGAGTGCTGATTGCTCTGCATTACAAAGAGCCTCAGCAACACAGCTCTAGGCCCTTCATTGTGGGCCAGGAAGGCCTGCTCTAGGTGGGAAGTGCTGAGCTGCACGGAGAAATCCCTGTGCTTCACATTCACCCTGGGAGCTTCTCCCAGTGGTCCATCTACCACCAGTAGAAGCTAACTTGTAGAAACTGCCTGGGAAAGCAGGACACACTTTCCCTCTGCACAGCTAGGCTTCCACAAAGCCAGAGAACCCTAAGCCTCCCTAAGGCCTTCACTTTGTTATGCCCCGCAAGGTGTGCCATTGATCTGCCGAGGATATTGGCTTGCTCTAAAGACGGAGGCTTGGGACTGTGTATCCTGTCACAGTGGAGAGACTGCAGGCTTCCCTTGGCATCTGGTGTGAGAAAGGAAGGGCAATGCCCCCTTTGCACAGCGTGAGGCTTGCCACCTCCAAGCGGTCCTCCAAACCCTGTTGCTCCCCACCTTCCCTTCACTGCTGGCAAGCTTCTGGCAGGAACAGAGAGTTTCCCCCAAGAAACATGCAGCTTGCCATTCTAGGTAGGAACTCATCCCTTAAGCCCCCTCCCTAAAAGGGGAATGAAACATGACCACAAGCCTCCAGGGAAGGTTCCATTTCTGCCTCCAGCAAGGCATGCCTCAGGTGCCTGGGCATTCTTCTCCATGGATTGCTTTCATGATTCTCTGCTCCCTCCAAGGTTGTGTCAGCTCCTGTGTGCACCATATTGCATGCAGGACCATTGTGTGCCAAAGGGGTTTTCTGGGAATGCGGAGCCACAGGGCTCCAGCCACGGGGGCCTGTGGAGCAGCTTGTTTGTGTACTGAGGGAAAGCCTCTGCCCTGCTCTCCTCGTTCGAGAGGTTGATGTCCCCAGCTTTCCATCAGCCTCGGCAACACACACCTAGGCCCTACTTTCCACTTCCAGCAGGCCTCCTGCTCAAAGTGAGGACAGCTGAGCTGCTCTGCATAAGCACTGTGCTGAGCCCTCAGCCTGGGAGCTCCTAGGAGAGGGCTGCATACCTCTAACTGATGTTGCACCTGATCACCTCCCTGGGGAAGTGCCACAGAGGTTCCCTTTGCACGGCTAGGCCTCAGCATGCCAGGGGATCCCTCAGGCCTTCCAAAGGTCTTCACTTTCTATGACCTCTCAGCCTGTAGTCTCTGTGCTGAGGAAAGTGTCTTCATGCACAGACTGTGGGTGCAGCCTCTGTGTCTTGTCACAGCTCCGAAAATGCAGGGACAGATGCCGTGTGTTAACCCACACATTGGTGCCTGCCAGGGAAGGCAGTCAACTTCCCTTTGGTAGGCACAAGGATTCCAGCCTCACAGGTGCCCTCTGAACACCTTTGCTTGCTGACTAGTCTTCCCAGCTGGACAGCCCCTGGGAGGAGAAGAGGGTTTTCCCAATTGAAACAGGGGGCTGGCAATTCCCTGGAAGGCGCTCAGCCCTCAAGCCTCCTTCATTGGAGGGGACATGCAACCTGACCCCCAGCCTCCCGGAAATATGCCCTGTTCCCTGCCAGAAAGACAGGCAGCCCTGGCCTGATGACGGATGCACTGGTGGGCTTTCTCATTTCCGTGCCTTCAGGAGGCTCTGTGAGCTCCTGTGTGCTCCTTTCTTCACAGAGGACAGCTGTCTGCCATAAGCTTCGTGGGGGGCTTTTGAGCAACAAGGCTTCAGCCATGGGGGCCTCTGGATCAGCTTGTTTCTGTGCTGAGGGAAAAGCTCCCCCTGCTCTCCTTGTTAGAGAGGTTGATGTCCCCAGCATGCCAGCAGCCTCAGGAACACACACCTAGGCCCTTCTTTCCATTTCAGTCAGGCCTCCTGCTCTCAGTGAGAACACCTGAGCAGTGGTGTATACGCTCTGTGCTGAGCCCTCTGCCTGGGAGCTCCTACTGGAGAGCTCCCTCCTTCTAAGTGAAGCTGGATTGGATGACCTACATGGAGAACTGCAACACACTTTCCCTTTGCACTGCTAGGCCTCAACAAGTACCTGGGTCCTGTAGCCTTCCCATGGTCCTTACTATTGTCATGCCTTCTCAGCCTGCAATCTCTGTGCTAGGGAGCCAGTAGAGACCATTTGGGCTGCAGCCATTTCTGGATGGAGAACCTGCAGCTCACCTAGAGTCTATCAGTCTTTTTGTTTTCACCTCAAATGACAGAGTGCTGTGGGATGCCATCCAGGCCAGGAAGGGCAAGCACCCGGTTTCTTTGGAGTAGACTCACGTGATCTCTGGGACACTTGTCAGCAGTGAAGAGAAGATGGGTAGCAAGTGTGATTTCCTTGAAGCTTGGAGGCCACAGCTATCTCGCTTCCCAATGAGGAAATAACTTCTTATCATATCAGGGCCCGCCTTTAAAGTGGCCAGCCAGCCTCTGTTTCTGCAGCTTCTGAACCACCAGCAGAAACACCTGCCCCAACGGGGCACTTTCATGAATGCATTTTGCTCCCCCAGAGTGTCTGAATGCCATGTATGGCCTTAGCAGGAGAAGGCCCCAGTAGGCCTAGAAGACCTTGCCATGCACTGGCAGGGCTCCGGGCAAAGCTGTCCTTTCTCTCCATTCTGCTTCCCAATTTGAATGTCAGCTTGAGGTAGCATGCGGACAGGAAGGAGATCCATGGGGAAGGCAAAGCACAGAGTGCTTACCATATAGCTCCAGGCCCCTGAGCTAGCTTGACAAGCATGGAAGTTAAAGCCTGTCTAGAACTGCCTTCCAGAGGCCGTTTTAAAGTAGGGGGACCCCTTGCTACACAAGCTAGCAAGATAGAGTGTCCTGCTCTGGCCTTTGCTCTGACAACACAGTGGATGCAAAGTGCCTGTGCAATGGAGGGTGCTCTGAAGCTGCAGGAGAGACTTTTGGCACACAGTGTTCTCCCATGCCAAATGGTGCCGACACAGTGTGCATCTCTTCCTGCAAGGCTCTTGAGCACTTCCAGAGTACGTGGACTAGAGTTTCAGGGAACGTGCTGCAGGCCTTTCTGGATGGAAAAGCTGCCGCCTCTTCAGAGGCCAATTGTCACGTTTCGTGTGTCCTCCAGATCAACAGTGTTGTCTGCTGAGCTCCTTGCAAGGGATGGCAAGCACCCTGTTTCCTCGGAAGAGACTCCCCTTTCCAATAAGCGGCTTGCCAGCAGGGAAGAAAAGTCAAGTAGCAAAGGAGATCAGCATGCAGCTTAGAGGCCTCTGGAATCCTGCTTTACAATGGGGTCCTGGGTCTTTGGTCATCAGGCTTCCATGTGAATGGGGACACACAGCCTGTGTCCCTGCAGCTTCTGAGCAGGCAAAGAGATATGCATGCCACACACTGGGACATTCTCAAATGAACTTTGCTCAGTAGTGGGCCTGCGTGCTGTGAATGGTCTACGTGAGGCAGGCCTTAGGGAATCCTAGGTGATACAGGGACTTGCCAGGGACTAGCAGTGTTCATGGTCATCATTTCCATTTAGTGCAGGCTGGAGGCACATTCAAGGATCTCTCTGAGGCAGAGACACCTCAGGTAGGATTTCCCAGGGTGAGCACGTAGCACAGCATTTCTCTCATTGCAGTTCCACATTCCTCCCACAGGCAGTCCTGCCTGGCATTCTGGGATTCCCTAGAATGGTGTTCCTCGGGCAGTTGGAAAGTTGGGAATTGTAGATCTGCCAGCATGGCAAGCATGTCTTTGACATGGCTTTGTATACAAAGGGGATTCCATGGGCACCAGGCACTACGGAGACTTTTGGCACACAGGGAAGATGTTCCACACACAGTGTTCCCCGTGGAAAGCAGAGCGACCCCCAGCACACGTTTGCAATGAGTGGCACTCTCCCATGGAAGCACTACTTGGACCAAGGTTTCATTGCCCCTGCTGCAGGCCTTTCTAAATGGAGAGACTGCAGCTCATCTGGAGGCTACAGATCAATGACCATTCACCCTCGAGTTCCAGAGTGTTGTGGGATGGGGTCCTAGCAAGGAATGGCAAGCACCCTGTATCTCTCAAGCAGTGATCTTTGGAGGACCACTGTGTGACCAGAGCTGCATCTGGGGGTTCCTCGCAAGCTGACCACAGTGTCCTTTGGCCACAGCTGGTGTGTGTGCAGAGTTCAGGGCTCTGCCCTGCTCTCCTGGCTAGAGTGCTGATTGCTCTGCATTACAAAGAGCCTCAGCAACACAGCTCTAGGCCCTTCATTGTGGGCCAGGAAGGCCTGCTCTAGGTGGGAAGTGCTGAGCTGCACGGAGAAATCCCTGTGCTTCACATTCACCCTGGGAGCTTCTCCCAGTGGTCCATCTACCACCAGTAGAAGCTAACTTGTAGAAACTGCCTGGGAAAGCAGGACACACTTTCCCTCTGCACAGCTAGGCTTCCACAAAGCCAGAGAACCCTAAGCCTCCCTAAGGCCTTCACTTTGTTATGCCCCGCAAGGTGTGCCATTGATCTGCCGAGGATATTGGCTTGCTCTAAAGACGGAGGCTTGGGACTGTGTATCCTGTCACAGTGGAGAGACTGCAGGCTTCCCTTGGCATCTGGTGTGAGAAAGGAAGGGCAATGCCCCCTTTGCACAGCGTGAGGCTTGCCACCTCCAAGCGGTCCTCCAAACCCTGTTGCTCCCCACCTTCCCTTCACTGCTGGCAAGCTTCTGGCAGGAACAGAGAGTTTCCCCCAAGAAACATGCAGCTTGCCATTCTAGGTAGGAACTCATCCCTTAAGCCCCCTCCCTAAAAGGGGAATGAAACATGACCACAAGCCTCCAGGGAAGGTTCCATTTCTGCCTCCAGCAAGGCATGCCTCAGGTGCCTGGGCATTCTTCTCCATGGATTGCTTTCATGATTCTGTGCTCCCTCCAAGGTTGTGTCAGTCCTGTGTGCACCATATTGCATGCAGGACCATTGTGTGCCAAAGGGGTTTTCTGGGAATGCGGAGCCACAGGGCTCCAGCCACGGGGGCCTGTGGAGCAGCTTGTTTGTGTACTGAGGGAAAGCCTCTGCCCTGCTCTCCTCGTTCGAGAGGTTGATGTCCCCAGCTTTCCATCAGCCTCGGCAACACACACCTAGGCCCTACTTTCCACTTCCAGCAGGCCTCCTGCTCAAAGTGAGGACAGCTGAGCTGCTCTGCATAAGCACTGTGCTGAGCCCTCAGCCTGGGAGCTCCTAGGAGAGGGCTGCATACCTCTAACTGATGTTGCACCTGATCACCTCCCTGGGGAAGTGCCACAGAGGTTCCCTTTGCACGGCTAGGCCTCAGCATGCCAGGGGATCCCTCAGGCCTTCCAAAGGTCTTCACTTTCTATGACCTCTCAGCCTGTAGTCTCTGTGCTGAGGAAAGTGTCTTCATGCACAGACTGTGGGTGCAGCCTCTGTGTCTTGTCACAGCTCCGAAAATGCAGGGACAGATGCCGTGTGTTAACCCACACATTGGTGCCTGCCAGGGAAGGCAGTCAACTTCCCTTTGGTAGGCACAAGGATTCCAGCCTCACAGGTGCCCTCTGAACACCTTTGCTTGCTGACTAGTCTTCCCAGCTGGACAGCCCCTGGGAGGAGAAGAAGGTTTTCCCAATTGAAACAGGGGGCTGGCAATTCCCTGGAAGGCGCTCAGCCCTCAAGCCTCCTTCATTGGAGGGGACATGCAACCTGACCCCCAGCCTCCCGGAAATATGCCCTGTTCCCTGCCAGAAAGACAGGCAGCCCTGGCCTGATGACGGATGCACTGGTGGGCTTTCTCATTTCCGTGCCTTCAGGAGGCTCTGTGAGCTCCTGTGTGCTCCTTTCTTCACAGAGGACAGCTGTCTGCCATAAGCTTCGTGGGGGGCTTTTGAGCAACAAGGCTTCAGCCATGGGGGCCTCTGGATCAGCTTGTTTCTGTGCTGAGGGAAAAGCTCCCCCTGCTCTCCTTGTTAGAGAGGTTGATGTCCCCAGCATGCCAGCAGCCTCAGGAACACACACCTAGGCCCTTCTTTCCATTTCAGTCAGGCCTCCTGCTCTCAGTGAGAACACCTGAGCAGTGGTGTATACGCTCTGTGCTGAGCCCTCTGCCTGGGAGCTCCTACTGGAGAGCTCCCTCCTTCTAAGTGAAGCTGGATTGGATGACCTACATGGAGAACTGCAACACACTTTCCCTTTGCACTGCTAGGCCTCAACAAGTACCAGGGTCCTGTAGCCTTCCCATGGTCCTTACTATTGTCATGCCTTCTCAGCCTGCAATCTCTGTGCTAGGGAGCCAGTAGAGACCATTTGGGCTGCAGCCATTTCTGGATGGAGAACCTGCAGCTCACCTAGAGTCTATCAGTCTTTTTGTTTTCACCTCAAATGACAGAGTGCTGTGGGATGCCATCCAGGCCAGGAAGGGCAAGCACCCGGTTTCTTTGGAGTAGACTCACGTGATCTCTGGGACACTTGTCAGCAGTGAAGAGAAGATGGGTAGCAAGTGTGATTTCCTTGAAGCTTGGAGGCCACAGCTATCTCGCTTCCCAATGAGGAAATAACTTCTTATCATATCAGGGCCCGCCTTTAAAGTGGCCAGCCAGCCTCTGTTTCTGCAGCTTCTGAACCACCAGCAGAAACACCTGCCCCAACGGGGCACTTTCATGAATGCATTTTGCTCCCCCAGAGTGTCTGAATGCCATGTATGGCCTTAGCAGGAGAAGGCCCCAGTAGGCTTAGAAGACCTTGCCATGCACTGGCAGGGCTCCGGGCAAAGCTGTCCTTTCTCTCCATTCTGCTTCCCAATTTGAATGTCAGCTTGAGGTAGCATGCGGACAGGAAGGAGATCCATGGGGAAGGCAAAGCACAGAGTGCTTACCATATAGCTCCAGGCCCCTGAGCTAGCTTGACAAGCATGGAAGTTAAAGCCTGTCTAGAACTGCCTTCCAGAGGCCGTTTTAAAGTAGGGGGACCCCTTGCTACACAAGCTAGCAAGATAGAGTGTCCTGCTCTGGCCTTTGCTCTGACAACACAGTGGATGCAAAGTGCCTGTGCAATGGAGGGTGCTCTGAAGCTGCAGGAGAGACTTTTGGCACACAGTGTTCTCCCATGCCAAATGGTGCCGACACAGTGTGCATCTCTTCCTGCAAGGCTCTTGAGCACTTCCAGAGTACGTGGACTAGAGTTTCAGGGAACGTGCTGCAGGCCTTTCTGGATGGAAAAGCTGCCGCCTCTTCAGAGGCCAATTGTCACGTTTCGTGTGTCCTCCAGATCAACAGTGTTGTCTGCTGAGCTCCTTGCAAGGGATGGCAAGCACCCTGTTTCCTCGGAAGAGACTCCCCTTTCCAATAAGCGGCTTGCCAGCAGGGAAGAAAAGTCAAGTAGCAAAGGAGATCAGCATGCAGCTTAGAGGCCTCTGGAATCCTGCTTTACAATGGGGTCCTGGGTCTTTGGTCATCAGGCTTCCATGTGAATGGGGACACACAGCCTGTGTCCCTGCAGCTTCTGAGCAGGCAAAGAGATATGCATGCCACACACTGGGACATTCTCAAATGAACTTTGCTCAGTAGTGGGCCTGCGTGCTGTGAATGGTCTACGTGAGGCAGGCCTTAGGGAATCCTAGGTGATACAGGGACTTGCCAGGGACTAGCAGTGTTCATGGTCATCATTTCCATTTAGTGCAGGCTGGAGGCACATTCAAGGATCTCTCTGAGGCAGAGACACCTCAGGTAGGATTTCCCAGGGTGAGCACGTAGCACAGCATTTCTCTCATTGCAGTTCCACATTCCTCCCACAGGCAGTCCTGCCTGGCATTCTGGGATTCCCTAGAATGGTGTTCCTCGGGCAGTTGGAAAGTTGGGAATTGTAGATCTGCAAGCATGGCAAGCATGTCTTTGACATGGCTTTGTATACAAAGGGGATTCCATGGGCACTAGGCACTACGGAGACTTTTGGCACACAGGGAAGATGTTCCACACACAGTGTTCCCCGTGGAAAGCAGAGCGACCCCCAGCACACGTTTGCAATGAGTGGCACTCTCCCATGGAAGCACTACTTGGACCAAGGTTTCATTGCCCCTGCTGCAGGCCTTTCTAAATGGAGAGACTGCAGCTCATCTGGAGGCTACAGATCAATGACCATTCACCCTCGAGTTCCAGAGTGTTGTGGGATGGGGTCCTAGCAAGGAATGGCAAGCACCCTGTATCTCTCAAGCAGTGATCTTTGGAGGACCACTGTGTGACCAGAGCTGCATCTGGGGGTTCCTCGCAAGCTGACCACAGTGTCCTTTGGCCACAGCTGGTGTGTGTGCAGAGTTCAGGGCTCTGCCCTGCTCTCCTGGCTAGAGTGCTGATTGCTCTGCATTACAAAGAGCCTCAGCAACACAGCTCTAGGCCCTTCATTGTGGGCCAGGAAGGCCTGCTCTAGGTGGGAAGTGCTGAGCTGCACGGAGAAATCCCTGTGCTTCACATTCACCCTGGGAGCTTCTCCCAGTGGTCCATCTACCACCAGTAGAAGCTAACTTGTAGAAACTGCCTGGGAAAGCAGGACACACTTTCCCTCTGCACAGCTAGGCTTCCACAAAGCCAGAGAACCCTAAGCCTCCCTAAGGCCTTCACTTTGTTATGCCCCGCAAGGTGTGCCATTGATCTGCCGAGGATATTGGCTTGCTCTAAAGACGGAGGCTTGGGACTGTGTATCCTGTCACAGTGGAGAGACTGCAGGCTTCCCTTGGCATCTGGTGTGAGAAAGGAAGGGCAATGCCCCCTTTGCACAGCGTGAGGCTTGCCACCTCCAAGCGGTCCTCCAAACCCTGTTGCTCCCCACCTTCCCTTCACTGCTGGCAAGCTTCTGGCAGGAACAGAGAGTTTCCCCCAAGAAACATGCAGCTTGCCATTCTAGGTAGGAACTCATCCCTTAAGCCCCCTCCCTAAAAGGGGAATGAAACATGACCACAAGCCTCCAGGGAAGGTTCCATTTCTGCCTCCAGCAAGGCATGCCTCAGGTGCCTGGGCATTCTTCTCCATGGATTGCTTTCATGATTCTGTGCTCCCTCCAAGGTTGTGTCAGTCCTGTGTGCACCATATTGCATGCAGGACCATTGTGTGCCAAAGGGGTTTTCTGGGAATGCGGAGCCACAGGGCTCCAGCCACGGGGGCCTGTGGAGCAGCTTGTTTGTGTACTGAGGGAAAGCCTCTGCCCTGCTCTCCTCGTTCGAGAGGTTGATGTCCCCAGCTTTCCATCAGCCTCGGCAACACACACCTAGGCCCTACTTTCCACTTCCAGCAGGCCTCCTGCTCAAAGTGAGGACAGCTGAGCTGCTCTGCATAAGCACTGTGCTGAGCCCTCAGCCTGGGAGCTCCTAGGAGAGGGCTGCATACCTCTAACTGATGTTGCACCTGATCACCTCCCTGGGGAAGTGCCACAGAGGTTCCCTTTGCACGGCTAGGCCTCAGCATGCCAGGGGATCCCTCAGGCCTTCCAAAGGTCTTCACTTTCTATGACCTCTCAGCCTGTAGTCTCTGTGCTGAGGAAAGTGTCTTCATGCACAGACTGTGGGTGCAGCCTCTGTGTCTTGTCACAGCTCCGAAAATGCAGGGACAGATGCCGTGTGTTAACCCACACATTGGTGCCTGCCAGGGAAGGCAGTCAACTTCCCTTTGGTAGGCACAAGGATTCCAGCCTCACAGGTGCCCTCTGAACACCTTTGCTTGCTGACTAGTCTTCCCAGCTGGACAGCCCCTGGGAGGAGAAGAGGGTTTTCCCAATTGAAACAGGGGGCTGGCAATTCCCTGGAAGGCGCTCAGCCCTCAAGCCTCCTTCATTGGAGGGGACATGCAACCTGACCCCCAGCCTCCCGGAAATATGCCCTGTTCCCTGCCAGAAAGACAGGCAGCCCTGGCCTGATGACGGATGCACTGGTGGGCTTTCTCATTTCCGTGCCTTCAGGAGGCTCTGTGAGCTCCTGTGTGCTCCTTTCTTCACAGAGGACAGCTGTCTGCCATAAGCTTCGTGGGGGGCTTTTGAGCAACAAGGCTTCAGCCATGGGGGCCTCTGGATCAGCTTGTTTCTGTGCTGAGGGAAAAGCTCCCCCTGCTCTCCTTGTTAGAGAGGTTGATGTCCCCAGCATGCCAGCAGCCTCAGGAACACACACCTAGGCCCTTCTTTCCATTTCAGTCAGGCCTCCTGCTCTCAGTGAGAACACCTGAGCAGTGGTGTATACGCTCTGTGCTGAGCCCTCTGCCTGGGAGCTCCTACTGGAGAGCTCCCTCCTTCTAAGTGAAGCTGGATTGGATGACCTACATGGAGAACTGCAACACACTTTCCCTTTGCACTGCTAGGCCTCAACAAGTACCAGGGTCCTGTAGCCTTCCCATGGTCCTTACTATTGTCATGCCTTCTCAGCCTGCAATCTCTGTGCTAGGGAGCCAGTAGAGACCATTTGGGCTGCAGCCATTTCTGGATGGAGAACCTGCAGCTCACCTAGAGTCTATCAGTCTTTTTTTTTTCACCTCAAATGACAGAGTGCTGTGGGATGCCATCCAGGCCAGGAAGGGCAAGCACCCGGTTTCTTTGGAGTAGACTCACGTGATCTCTGGGACACTTGTCAGCAGTGAAGAGAAGATGGGTAGCAAGTGTGATTTCCTTGAAGCTTGGAGGCCACAGCTATCTCGCTTCCCAATGAGGAAATAACTTCTTATCATATCAGGGCCCGCCTTTAAAGTGGCCAGCCAGCCTCTGTTTCTGCAGCTTCTGAACCACCAGCAGAAACACCTGCCCCAACGGGGCACTTTCATGAATGCATTTTGCTCCCCCAGAGTGTCTGAATGCCATGTATGGCCTTAGCAGGAGAAGGCCCCAGTAGGCCTAGAAGACCTTGCCATGCACTGGCAGGGCTCCGGGCAAAGCTGTCCTTTCTCTCCATTCTGCTTCCCAATTTGAATGTCAGCTTGAGGTAGCATGCGGACAGGAAGGAGATCCATGGGGAAGGCAAAGCACAGAGTGCTTACCATATAGCTCCAGGCCCCTGAGCTAGCTTGACAAGCATGGAAGTTAAAGCCTGTCTAGAACTGCCTTCCAGAGGCCGTTTTAAAGTAGGGGGACCCCTTGCTACACAAGCTAGCAAGATAGAGTGTCCTGCTCTGGCCTTTGCTCTGACAACACAGTGGATGCAAAGTGCCTGTGCAATGGAGGGTGCTCTGAAGCTGCAGGAGAGACTTTTGGCACACAGTGTTCTCCCATGCCAAATGGTGCCGACACAGTGTGCATCTCTTCCTGCAAGGCTCTTGAGCACTTCCAGAGTACGTGGACTAGAGTTTCAGGGAACGTGCTGCAGGCCTTTCTGGATGGAAAAGCTGCCGCCTCTTCAGAGGCCAATTGTCACGTTTCGTGTGTCCTCCAGATCAACAGTGTTGTCTGCTGAGCTCCTTGCAAGGGATGGCAAGCACCCTGTTTCCTCGGAAGAGACTCCCCTTTCCAATAAGCGGCTTGCCAGCAGGGAAGAAAAGTCAAGTAGCAAAGGAGATCAGCATGCAGCTTAGAGGCCTCTGGAATCCTGCTTTACAATGGGGTCCTGGGTCTTTGGTCATCAGGCTTCCATGTGAATGGGGACACACAGCCTGTGTCCCTGCAGCTTCTGAGCAGGCAAAGAGATATGCATGCCACACACTGGGACATTCTCAAATGAACTTTGCTCAGTAGTGGGCCTGCGTGCTGTGAATGGTCTACGTGAGGCAGGCCTTAGGGAATCCTAGGTGATACAGGGACTTGCCAGGGACTAGCAGTGTTCATGGTCATCATTTCCATTTAGTGCAGGCTGGAGGCACATTCAAGGATCTCTCTGAGGCAGAGACACCTCAGGTAGGATTTCCCAGGGTGAGCACGTAGCACAGCATTTCTCTCATTGCAGTTCCACATTCCTCCCACAGGCAGTCCTGCCTGGCATTCTGGGATTCCCTAGAATGGTGTTCCTCGGGCAGTTGGAAAGTTGGGAATTGTAGATCTGCAAGCATGGCAAGCATGTCTTTGACATGGCTTTGTATACAAAGGGGATTCCATGGGCACCAGGCACTACGGAGACTTTTGGCACACAGGGAAGATGTTCCACACACAGTGTTCCCCGTGGAAAGCAGAGCGACCCCCAGCACACGTTTGCAATGAGTGGCACTCTCCCATGGAAGCACTACTTGGACCAAGGTTTCATTGCCCCTGCTGCAGGCCTTTCTAAATGGAGAGACTGCAGCTCATCTGGAGGCTACAGATCAATGACCATTCACCCTCGAGTTCCAGAGTGTTGTGGGATGGGGTCCTAGCAAGGAATGGCAAGCACCCTGTATCTCTCAAGCAGTGATCTTTGGAGGACCACTGTGTGACCAGAGCTGCATCTGGGGGTTCCTCGCAAGCTGACCACAGTGTCCTTTGGCCACAGCTGGTGTGTGTGCAGAGTTCAGGGCTCTGCCCTGCTCTCCTGGCTAGAGTGCTGATTGCTCTGCATTACAAAGAGCCTCAGCAACACAGCTCTAGGCCCTTCATTGTGGGCCAGGAAGGCCTGCTCTAGGTGGGAAGTGCTGAGCTGCACGGAGAAATCCCTGTGCTTCACATTCACCCTGGGAGCTTCTCCCAGTGGTCCATCTACCACCAGTAGAAGCTAACTTGTAGAAACTGCCTGGGAAAGCAGGACACACTTTCCCTCTGCACAGCTAGGCTTCCACAAAGCCAGAGAACCCTAAGCCTCCCTAAGGCCTTCACTTTGTTATGCCCCGCAAGGTGTGCCATTGATCTGCCGAGGATATTGGCTTGCTCTAAAGACGGAGGCTTGGGACTGTGTATCATGTCACAGTGGAGAGACTGCAGGCTTCCCTTGGCATCTGGTGTGAGAAAGGAAGGGCAATGCCCCCTTTGCACAGCGTGAGGCTTGCCACCTCCAAGCGGTCCTCCAAACCCTGTTGCTCCCCACCTTCCCTTCACTGCTGGCAAGCTTCTGGCAGGAACAGAGAGTTTCCCCCAAGAAACATGCAGCTTGCCATTCTAGGTAGGAACTCATCCCTCAAGCCCCCTCCCTAAAAGGGGAATGAAACCTGACCACAAGCCTCCAGGGAAGGTTCCATTTCTGCCTCCAGCAAGGCATGCCTCAGGTGCCTGGGCATTCTTCTCCATGGATTGCTTTCATGATTCTCTGCTCCCTCCAAGGTTGTGTCAGCTCCTGTGTGCACCATATTGCATGCAGGACCACTGTGTGCCAAAGGCGTTTTCTGGGAATGCGGAGCCACAGGGCTCCAGCCACGGGGGCCTGTGGAGCAGCTTGTTTGTGTACTGAGGGAAAGCCTCTGCCCTGCTCTCCTCGTTCGAGAGGTTGATGTCCCCAGCTTTCCATCAGCCTCGGCAACACACACCTAGGCCCTACTTTCCACTTCCAGCAGGCCTCCTGCTCAAAGTGAGGACAGCTGAGCTGCTCTGCATAAGCACTGTGCTGAGCCCTCAGCCTGGGAGCTCCTAGGAGAGGGCTGCATAGCTCTAACTGATGTTGCACCTGATCACCTCCCTGGGGAAGTGCCACAGAGGTTCCCTTTGCACGGCTAGGCCTCAGCATGCCAGGGGATCCCTCAGGCCTTCCAAAGGTCTTCACTTTCTATGACCTCTCAGCCTGTAGTCTCTGTGCTGAGGAAAGTGTCTTCATGCACAGACTGTGGGTGCAGCCTCTGTGTCTTGTCACAGCTCCGAAAATGCAGGGACAGATGCCGTGTGTTAACCCACACATTGGTGCCTGCCAGGGAAGGCAGTCAACTTCCCTTTGGTAGGCACAAGGATTCCAGCCTCACAGGTGCCCTCTGAACACCTTTGCTTGCTGACTAGTCTTCCCAGCTGGACAGCCCCTGGGAGGAGAAGAGGGTTTTCCCAATTGAAACAGGGGGCTGGCAATTCCCTGGAAGGCGCTCAGCCCTCAAGCCTCCTTCATTGGAGGGGACATGCAACCTGACCCCCAGCCTCCCGGAAATATGCCCTGTTCCCTGCCAGAAAGACAGGCAGCCCTGGCCTGATGACGGATGCACTGGTGGGCTTTCTCATTTCCGTGCCTTCAGGAGGCTCTGTGAGCTCCTGTGTGCTCCTTTCTTCACAGAGGACAGCTGTCTGCCATAAGCTTCGTGGGGGGCTTTTGAGCAACAAGGCTTCAGCCATGGGGGCCTCTGGATCAGCTTGTTTCTGTGCTGAGGGAAAAGCTCCCCCTGCTCTCCTTCTTAGAGAGGTTGATGTCCCCAGCATGCCAGCAGCCTCAGGAACACACACCTAGGCCCTTCTTTCCATTTCAGTCAGGCCTCCTGCTCTCAGTGAGAACACCTGAGCAGTGGTGTATACGCTCTGTGCTGAGCCCTCTGCCTGGGAGCTCCTACTGGAGAGCTCCCTCCTTCTAAGTGAAGCTGGATTGGATGACCTACATGGAGAACTGCAACACACTTTCCCTTTGCACTGCTAGGCCTCAACAAGTACCAGGGTCCTGTAGCCTTCCCATGGTCCTTACTATTGTCATGCCTTCTCAGCCTGCAATCTCTGTGCTAGGGAGCCAGTAGAGACCATTTGGGCTGCAGCCATTTCTGGATGGAGAACCTGCAGCTCACCTAGAGTCTATCAGTCTTTTTGTTTTCACCTCAAATGACAGAGTGCTGTGGGATGCCATCCAGGCCAGGAAGGGCAAGCACCCGGTTTCTTTGGAGTAGACTCACGTGATCTCTGGGACACTTGTCAGCAGTGAAGAGAAGATGGGTAGCAAGTGTGATTTCCTTGAAGCTTGGAGGCCACAGCTATCTCGCTTCCCAATGAGGAAATAACTTCTTATCATATCAGGGCCCGCCTTTAAAGTGGCCAGCCAGCCTCTGTTTCTGCAGCTTCTGAACCACCAGCAGAAACACCTGCCCCAACGGGGCACTTTCATGAATGCATTTTGCTCCCCCAGAGTGTCTGAATGCCATGTATGGCCTTAGCAGGAGAAGGCCCCAGTAGGCCTAGAAGACCTTGCCATGCACTGGCAGGGCTCCGGGCAAAGCTGTCCTTTCTCTCCATTCTGCTTCCCAATTTGAATGTCAGCTTGAGGTAGCATGCGGACAGGAAAGAGATCCATGGGGAAGGCAAAGCACAGAGTGCTTACCATATAGCTCCAGGCCCCTGAGCTAGCTTGACAAGCATGGAAGTTAAAGCCTGTCTAGAACTGCCTTCCAGAGGCCGTTTTAAAGTAGGGGGACCCCTTGCTACACAAGCTAGCAAGATAGAGTGTCCTGCTCTGGCCTTTGCTCTGACAACACAGTGGATGCAAAGTGCCTGTGGAATGGAGGGTGCTCTGAAGCTGCAGGAGAGACTTTTGGCACACAGTGTTCTCCCATGCCAAATGGTGCCGACACAGTGTGCATCTCTTCCTGTAAGGCTCTTGAGCACTTCCAGAGTACGTGGACTAGAGTTTCAGGGAACGTGCTGCAGGCCTTTCTGGATGGAAAAGCTGCCGCCTCTTCAGAGGCCAATTGTCACGTTTCGTGTGTCCTCCAGATCAACAGTGTTGTCTGCTGAGCTCCTTGCAAGGGATGGCAAGCACCCTGTTTCCTCGGAAGAGACTCCCCTTTCCAATAAGCGGCTTGCCAGCAGGGAAGAAAAGTCAAGTAGCAAAGGAGATCAGCATGCAGCTTAGAGGCCTCTGGAATCCTGCTTTACAATGGGGTCCTGGGTCTTTGGTCATCAGGCTTCCATGTGAATGGGGACACACAGCCTGTGTCCCTGCAGCTTCTGAGCAGGCAAAGAGATATGCATGCCACACACTGGGACATTCTCAAATGAACTTTGCTCAGTAGTGGGCCTGCGTGCTGTGAATGGTCTACGTGAGGCAGGCCTTAGGGAATCCTAGGTGATACAGGGACTTGCCAGGGACTAGCAGTGTTCATGGTCATCATTTCCATTTAGTGCAGGCTGGAGGCACATTCAAGGATCTCTCTGAGGCAGAGACACCTCAGGTAGGATTTCCCAGGGTGAGCACGTAGCACAGCATTTCTCTCATTGCAGTTCCACATTCCTCCCACAGGCAGTCCTGCCTGGCATTCTGGGATTCCCTAGAATGGTGTTCCTCGGGCAGTTGGAAAGTTGGGAATTGTAGATCTGCAAGCATGGCAAGCATGTCTTTGACATGGCTTTGTATACAAAGGGGATTCCATGGGCACCAGGCACTACGGAGACTTTTGGCACACAGGGAAGATGTTCCACACACAGTGTTCCCCGTGGAAAGCAGAGCGACCCCCAGCACACGTTTGCAATGAGTGGCACTCTCCCATGGAAGCACTACTTGGACCAAGGTTTCATTGCCCCTGCTGCAGGCCTTTCTAAATGGAGAGACTGCAGCTCATCTGGAGGCTACAGATCAATGACCATTCACCCTCGAGTTCCAGAGTGTTGTGGGATGGGGTCCTAGCAAGGAATGGCAAGCACCCTGTATCTCTCAAGCAGTGATCTTTGGAGGACCACTGTGTGACCAGAGCTGCATCTGGGGGTTCCTCGCAAGCTGACCACAGTGTCCTTTGGCCACAGCTGGTGTGTGTGCAGAGTTCAGGGCTCTGCCCTGCTCTCCTGGCTAGAGTGCTGATTGCTCTGCATTACAAAGAGCCTCAGCAACACAGCTCTAGGCCCTTCATTGTGGGCCAGGAAGGCCTGCTCTAGGTGGGAAGTGCTGAGCTGCACGGAGAAATCCCTGTGCTTCACATTCACCCTGGGAGCTTCTCCCAGTGGTCCATCTACCACCAGTAGAAGCTAACTTGTAGAAACTGCCTGGGAAAGCAGGACACACTTTCCCTCTGCACAGCTAGGCTTCCACAAAGCCAGAGAACCCTAAGCCTCCCTAAGGCCTTCACTTTGTTATGCCCCGCAAGGTGTGCCATTGATCTGCCGAGGATATTGGCTTGCTCTAAAGACGGAGGCTTGGGACTGTGTATCATGTCACAGTGGAGAGACTGCAGGCTTCCCTTGGCATCTGGTGTGAGAAAGGAAGGGCAATGCCCCCTTTGCACAGCGTGAGGCTTGCCACCTCCAAGCGGTCCTCCAAACCCTGTTGCTCCCCACCTTCCCTTCACTGCTGGCAAGCTTCTGGCAGGAACAGAGAGTTTCCCCCAAGAAACATGCAGCTTGCCATTCTAGGTAGGAACTCATCCCTCAAGCCCCCTCCCTAAAAGGGGAATGAAACCTGACCACAAGCCTCCAGGGAAGGTTCCATTTCTGCCTCCAGCAAGGCATGCCTCAGGTGCCTGGGCATTCTTCTCCATGGATTGCTTTCATGATTCTGTGCTCCCTCCAAGGTTGTGTCAGCTCCTGTGTGCACCATATTGCATGCAGGACCACTGTGTGCCAAAGGCGTTTTCTGGGAATGCGGAGCCACAGGGCTCCAGCCACGGGGGCCTGTGGAGCAGCTTGTTTGTGTACTGAGGGAAAGCCTCTGCCCTGCTCTCCTCGTTCGAGAGGTTGATGTCCCCAGCTTTCCATCAGCCTCGGCAACACACACCTAGGCCCTACTTTCCACTTCCAGCAGGCCTCCTGCTCAAAGTGAGGACAGCTGAGCTGCTCTGCATAAGCACTGTGCTGAGCCCTCAGCCTGGGAGCTCCTAGGAGAGGGCTGCATACCTCTAACTGATGTTGCACCTGATCACCTCCCTGGGGAAGTGCCACAGAGGTTCCCTTTGCACGGCTAGGCCTCAGCATGCCAGGGGATCCCTCAGGCCTTCCAAAGGTCTTCACTTTCTATGACCTCTCAGCCTGTAGTCTCTGTGCTGAGGAAAGTGTCTTCATGCACAGACTGTGGGTGCAGCCTCTGTGTCTTGTCACAGCTCCGAAAATGCAGGGACAGATGCCGTGTGTTAACCCACACATTGGTGCCTGCCAGGGAAGGCAGTCAACTTCCCTTTGGTAGGCACAAGGATTCCAGCCTCACAGGTGCCCTCTGAACACCTTTGCTTGCTGACTAGTCTTCCCAGCTGGACAGCCCCTGGGAGGAGAAGAGGGTTTTCCCAATTGAAACAGGGGGCTGGCAATTCCCTGGAAGGCGCTCAGCCCTCAAGCCTCCTTCATTGGAGGGGACATGCAACCTGACCCCCAGCCTCCCGGAAATATGCCCTGTTCCCTGCCAGAAAGACAGGCAGCCCTGGCCTGATGACGGATGCACTGGTGGGCTTTCTCATTTCCGTGCCTTCAGGAGGCTCTGTGAGCTCCTGTGTGCTCCTTTCTTCACAGAGGACAGCTGTCTGCCATAAGCTTCGTGGGGGGCTTTTGAGCAACAAGGCTTCAGCCATGGGGGCCTCTGGATCAGCTTGTTTCTGTGCTGAGGGAAAAGCTCCCCCTGCTCTCCTTCTTAGAGAGGTTGATGTCCCCAGCATGCCAGCAGCCTCAGGAACACACACCTAGGCCCTTCTTTCCATTTCAGTCAGGCCTCCTGCTCTCAGTGAGAACACCTGAGCAGTGGTGTATACGCTCTGTGCTGAGCCCTCTGCCTGGGAGCTCCTACTGGAGAGCTCCCTCCTTCTAAGTGAAGCTGGATTGGATGACCTACATGGAGAACTGCAACACACTTTCCCTTTGCACTGCTAGGCCTCAACAAGTACCAGGGTCCTGTAGCCTTCCCATGGTCCTTACTATTGTCATGCCTTCTCAGCCTGCAATCTCTGTGCTAGGGAGCCAGTAGAGACCATTTGGGCTGCAGCCATTTCTGGATGGAGAACCTGCAGCTCACCTAGAGTCTATCAGTCTTTTTGTTTTCACCTCAAATGACAGAGTGCTGTGGGATGCCATCCAGGCCAGGAAGGGCAAGCACCCGGTTTCTTTGGAGTAGACTCACGTGATCTCTGGGACACTTGTCAGCAGTGAAGAGAAGATGGGTAGCAAGTGTGATTTCCTTGAAGCTTGGAGGCCACAGCTATCTCGCTTCCCAATGAGGAAATAACTTCTTATCATATCAGGGCCCGCCTTTAAAGTGGCCAGCCAGCCTCTGTTTCTGCAGCTTCTGAACCACCAGCAGAAACACCTGCCCCAACGGGGCACTTTCATGAATGCATTTTGCTCCCCCAGAGTGTCTGAATGCCATGTATGGCCTTAGCAGGAGAAGGCCCCAGTAGGCCTAGAAGACCTTGCCATGCACTGGCAGGGCTCCGGGCAAAGCTGTCCTTTCTCTCCATTCTGGTTCCCAATTTGAATGTCAGCTTGAGGTAGCATGCGGACAGGAAAGAGATCCATGGGGAAGGCAAAGCACAGAGTGCTTACCATATAGCTCCAGGCCCCTGAGCTAGCTTGACAAGCATGGAAGTTAAAGCCTGTCTAGAACTGCCTTCCAGAGGCCGTTTTAAAGTAGGGGGACCCCTTGCTACACAAGCTAGCAAGATAGAGTGTCCTGCTCTGGCCTTTGCTCTGACAACACAGTGGATGCAAAGTGCCTGTGCAATGGAGGGTGCTCTGAAGCTGCAGGAGAGACTTTTGGCACACAGTGTTCTCCCATGCCAAATGGTGCCGACACAGTGTGCATCTCTTCCTGCAAGGCTCTTGAGCACTTCCAGAGTACGTGGACTAGAGTTTCAGGGAACGTGCTGCAGGCCTTTCTGGATGGAAAAGCTGCCGCCTCTTCAGAGGCCAATTGTCACGTTTCGTGTGTCCTCCAGATCAACAGTGTTGTCTGCTGAGCTCCTTGCAAGGGATGGCAAGCACCCTGTTTCCTCGGAAGAGACTCCCCTTTCCAATAAGCGGCTTGCCAGCAGGGAAGAAAAGTCAAGTAGCAAAGGAGATCAGCATGCAGCTTAGAGGCCTCTGGAATCCTGCTTTACAATGGGGTCCTGGGTCTTTGGTCATCAGGCTTCCATGTGAATGGGGACACACAGCCTGTGTCCCTGCAGCTTCTGAGCAGGCAAAGAGATATGCATGCCACACACTGGGACATTCCCAAATGAACTTTGCTCAGTAGTGGGCCTGCGTGCTGTGAATGGTCTACGTGAGGCAGGCCTTAGGGAATCCTAGGTGATACAGGGACTTGCCAGGGACTAGCAGTGTTCATGGTCATCATTTCCATTTAGTGCAGGCTGGAGGCACATTCAAGGATCTCTCTGAGGCAGAGACACCTCAGGTAGGATTTCCCAGGGTGAGCACGTAGCACAGCATTTCTCTCATTGCAGTTCCACATTCCTCCCACAGGCAGTCCTGCCTGGCATTCTGGGATTCCCTAGAATGGTGTTCCTCGGGCAGTTGGAAAGTTGGGAATTGTAGATCTGCAAGCATGGCAAGCATGTCTTTGACATGGCTTTGTATACAAAGGGGATTCCATGGGCACCAGGCACTACGGAGACTTTTGGCACACAGGGAAGATGTTCCACACACAGTGTTCCCCATGGAAAGCAGAGCGACCCCCAGCACACGTTTGCAATGAGTGGCACTCTCCCATGGAAGCACTACTTGGACCAAGGTTTCATTGCCCCTGCTGCAGGCCTTTCTAAATGGAGAGACTGCAGCTCATCTGGAGGCTACAGATCAATGACCATTCACCCTCGAGTTCCAGAGTGTTGTGGGATGGGGTCCTAGCAAGGAATGGCAAGCACCCTGTATCTCTCAAGCAGTGATCTTTGGAGGACCACTGTGTGACCAGAGCTGCATCTGGGGGTTCCTCGCAAGCTGACCACAGTGTCCTTTGGCCACAGCTGGTGTGTGTGCAGAGTTCAGGGCTCTGCCCTGCTCTCCTGGCTAGAGTGCTGATTGCTCTGCATTACAAAGAGCCTCAGCAACACAGCTCTAGGCCCTTCATTGTGGGCCAGGAAGGCCTGCTCTATGTGGGAAGTGCTGAGCTGCACGGAGAAATCCCTGTGCTTCACATTCACCCTGGGAGCTTCTCCCAGTGGTCCATCTACCACCAGTAGAAGCTAACTTGTAGAAACTGCCTGGGAAAGCAGGACACACTTTCCCTCTGCACAGCTAGGCTTCCACAAAGCCAGAGAACCCTAAGCCTCCCTAAGGCCTTCACTTTGTTATGCCCCGCAAGGTGTGCCATTGATCTGCCGAGGATATTGGCTTGCTCTAAAGACGGAGGCTTGGGACTGTGTATCCTGTCACAGTGGAGAGACTGCAGGCTTCCCTTGGCATCTGGTGTGAGAAAGGAAGGGCAATGCCCCCTTTGCACAGCGTGAGGCTTGCCACCTCCAAGCGGTCCTCCAAACCCTGTTGCTCCCCACCTTCCCTTCACTGCTGGCAAGCTTCTGGCAGGAACAGAGAGTTTCCCCCAAGAAACATGCAGCTTGCCATTCTAGGTAGGAACTCATCCCTCAAGCCCCCTCCCTAAAAGGGGAATGAAACCTGACCACAAGCCTCCAGGGAAGGTTCCATTTCTGCCTCCAGCAAGGCATGCCTCAGGTGCCTGGGCATTCTTCTCCATGGATTGCTTTCATGATTCTCTGCTCCCTCCAAGGTTGTGTCAGCTCCTGTGTGCACCATATTGCATGCAGGACCACTGTGTGCCAAAGGCGTTTTCTGGGAATGCGGAGCCACAGGGCTCCAGCCACGGGGGCCTGTGGAGCAGCTTGTTTGTGTACTGAGGGAAAGCCTCTGCCCTGCTCTCCTCGTTCGAGAGGTTGATGTCCCCAGCTTTCCATCAGCCTCGGCAACACACACCTAGGCCCTACTTTCCACTTCCAGCAGGCCTCCTGCTCAAAGTGAGGACAGCTGAGCTGCTCTGCATAAGCACTGTGCTGAGCCCTCAGCCTGGGAGCTCCTAGGAGAGGGCTGCATACCTCTAACTGATGTTGCACCTGATCACCTCCCTGGGGAAGTGCCACAGAGGTTCCCTTTGCACGGCTAGGCCTCAGCATGCCAGGGGATCCCTCAGGCCTTCCAAAGGTCTTCACTTTCTATGACCTCTCAGCCTGTAGTCTCTGTGCTGAGGAAAGTGTCTTCATGCACAGACTGTGGGTGCAGCCTCTGTGTCTTGTCACAGCTCCGAAAATGCAGGGACAGATGCCGTGTGTTAACCCACACATTGGTGCCTGCCAGGGAAGGCAGTCAACTTCCCTTTGGTAGGCACAAGGATTCCAGCCTCACAGGTGCCCTCTGAACACCTTTGCTTGCTGACTAGTCTTCCCAGCTGGACAGCCCCTGGGAGGAGAAGAGGGTTTTCCCAATTGAAACAGGGGGCTGGCAATTCCCTGGAAGGCGCTCAGCCCTCAAGCCTCCTTCATTGGAGGGGACATGCAACCTGACCCCCAGCCTCCCGGAAATATGCCCTGTTCCCTGCCAGAAAGACAGGCAGCCCTGGCCTGATGACGGATGCACTGGTGGGCTTTCTCATTTCCGTGCCTTCAGGAGGCTCTGTGAGCTCCTGTGTGCTCCTTTCTTCACAGAGGACAGCTGTCTGCCATAAGCTTCGTGGGGGGCTTTTGAGCAACAAGGCTTCAGCCATGGGGGCCTCTGGATCAGCTTGTTTCTGTGCTGAGGGAAAAGCTCCCCCTGCTCTCCTTGTTAGAGAGGTTGATGTCCCCAGCATGCCAGCAGCCTCAGGAACACACACCTAGGCCCTTCTTTCCATTTCAGTCAGGCCTCCTGCTCTCAGTGAGAACACCTGAGCAGTGGTGTATATGCTCTGTGCTGAGCCCTCTGCCTGGGAGCTCCTACTGGAGAGCTCCCTCCTTCTAAGTGAAGCTGGATTGGATGACCTACATGGAGAACTGCAACACACTTTCCCTTTGCACTGCTAGGCCTCAACAAGTACCAGGGTCCTGTAGCCTTCCCATGGTCCTTACTATTGTCATGCCTTCTCAGCCTGCAATCTCTGTGCTAGGGAGCCAGTAGAGACCATTTGGGCTGCAGCCATTTCTGGATGGAGAACCTGCAGCTCACCTAGAGTCTATCAGTCTTTTTTTTTCACCTCAAATGACAGAGTGCTGTGGGATGCCATCCAGGCCAGGAAGGGCAAGCACCCGGTTTCTTTGGAGTAGACTCACGTGATCTCTGGGACACTTGTCAGCAGTGAAGAGAAGATGGGTAGCAAGTGTGATTTCCTTGAAGCTTGGAGGCCACAGCTATCTCGCTTCCCAATGAGGAAATAACTTCTTATCATATCAGGGCCCGCCTTTAAAGTGGCCAGCCAGCCTCTGTTTCTGCAGCTTCTGAACCACCAGCAGAAACACCTGCCCCAACGGGGCACTTTCATGAATGCATTTTGCTCCCCCAGAGTGTCTGAATGCCATGTATGGCCTTAGCAGGAGAAGGCCCCAGTAGGCCTAGAAGACCTTGCCATGCACTGGCAGGGCTCCGGGCAAAGCTGTCCTTTCTCTCCATTCTGCTTCCCAATTTGAATGTCAGCTTGAGGTAGCATGCGGACAGGAAGGAGATCCATGGGGAAGGCAAAGCACAGAGTGCTTACCATATAGCTCCAGGCCCCTGAGCTAGCTTGACAAGCATGGAAGTTAAAGCCTGTCTAGAACTGCCTTCCAGAGGCCGTTTTAAAGTAGGGGGACCTCTTGCTACACAAGCTAGCAAGATAGAGTGTCCTGCTCTGGCCTTTGCTCTGACAACACAGTGGATGCAAAGTGCCTGTGGAATGGAGGGTGCTCTGAAGCTGCAGGAGAGACTTTTGGCACACAGTGTTCTCCCATGCCAAATGGTGCCGACACAGTGTGCATCTCTTCCTGCAAGGCTCTTGAGCACTTCCAGAGTACGTGGACTAGAGTTTCAGGGAACGTGCTGCAGGCCTTTCTGGATGGAAAAGCTGCCGCCTCTTCAGAGGCCAATTGTCACGTTTCGTGTGTCCTCCAGATCAACAGTGTTGTCTGCTGAGCTCCTTGCAAGGGATGGCAAGCACCCTGTTTCCTCGGAAGAGACTCCCCTTTCCAATAAGCGGCTTGCCAGCAGGGAAGAAAAGTCAAGTAGCAAAGGAGATCAGCATGCAGCTTAAAGGCCTCTGGAATCCTGCTTTACAATGGGGTCCTGGGTCTTTGGTCATCAGGCTTCCATGTGAATGGGGACACACAGCCTGTGTCCCTGCAGCTTCTGAGCAGGCAAAGAGATATGCATGCCACACACTGGGACATTCTCAAATGAACTTTGCTCAGTAGTGGGCCTGCGTGCTGTGAATGGTCTACGTGAGGCAGGCCTTAGGGAATCCTAGGTGATACAGGGACTTGCCAGGGACTAGCAGTGTTCATGGTCATCATTTCCATTTAGTGCAGGCTGGAGGCACATTCAAGGATCTCTCTGAGGCAGAGACACCTCAGGTAGGATTTCCCAGGGTGAGCACGTAGCACAGCATTTCTCTCATTGCAGTTCCACATTCCTCCCACAGGCAGTCCTGCCTGGCATTCTGGGATTCCCTAGAATGGTGTTCCTCGGGCAGTTGGAAAGTTGGGAATTGTAGATCTGCAAGCATGGCAAGCATGTCTTTGACATGGCTTTGTATACAAAGGGGATTCCATGGGCACCAGGCACTACGGAGACTTTTGGCACACAGGGAAGATGTTCCACACACAGTGTTCCCCGTGGAAAGCAGAGCGACCCCCAGCACACGTTTGCAATGAGTGGCACTCTCCCATGGAAGCACTACTTGGACCAAGGTTTCATTGCCCCTGCTGCAGGCCTTTCTAAATGGAGAGACTGCAGCTCATCTGGAGGCTACAGATCAATGACCATTCACCCTCGAGTTCCAGAGTGTTGTGGGATGGGGTCCTAGCAAGGAATGGCAAGCACCCTGTATCTCTCAAGCAGTGATCTTTGGAGGACCACTGTGTGACCAGAGCTGCATCTGGGGGTTCCTCGCAAGCTGACCACAGTGTCCTTTGGCCACAGCTGGTGTGTGTGCAGAGTTCAGGGCTCTGCCCTGCTCTCCTGGCTAGAGTGCTGATTGCTCTGCATTACAAAGAGCCTCAGCAACACAGCTCTAGGCCCTTCATTGTGGGCCAGGAAGGCCTGCTCTAGGTGGGAAGTGCTGAGCTGCACGGAGAAATCCCTGTGCTTCACATTCACCCTGGGAGCTTCTCCCAGTGGTCCATCTACCACCAGTAGAAGCTAACTTGTAGAAACTGCCTGGGAAAGCAGGACACACTTTCCCTCTGCACAGCTAGGCTTCCACAAAGCCAGAGAACCCTAAGCCTCCCTAAGGCCTTCACTTTGTTATGCCCCGCAAGGTGTGCCATTGATCTGCCGAGGATATTGGCTTGCTCTAAAGACGGAGGCTTGGGACTGTGTATCCTGTCACAGTGGAGAGACTGCAGGCTTCCCTTGGCATCTGGTGTGAGAAAGGAAGGGCAATGCCCCCTTTGCACAGCGTGAGGCTTGCCACCTCCAAGCGGTCCTCCAAACCCTGTTGCTCCCCACCTTCCCTTCACTGCTGGCAAGCTTCTGGCAGGAACAGAGAGTTTCCCCCAAGAAACATGCAGCTTGCCATTCTAGGTAGGAACTCATCCCTTAAGCCCCCTCCCTAAAAGGGGAATGAAACCTGACCACAAGCCTCCAGGGAAGGTTCCATTTCTGCCTCCAGCAAGGCATGCCTCAGGTGCCTGGGCATTCTTCTCCATGGATTGCTTTCATGATTCTGTGCTCCCTCCAAGGTTGTGTCAGCTCCTGTGTGCACCATATTGCATGCAGGACCATTGTGTGCCAAAGGGGTTTTCTGGGAATGCGGAGCCACAGGGCTGCAGCCACGGGGGCCTGTGGAGCAGCTTGTTTGTGTACTGAGGGAAAGCCTCTGCCCTGCTCTCCTCGTTCGAGAGGTTGATGTCCCCAGCTTTCCATCAGCCTCGGCAACACACACCTAGGCCCTACTTTCCACTTCCAGCAGGCCTCCTGCTCAAAGTGAGGACAGCTGAGCTGCTCTGCATAAGCACTGTGCTGAGCCCTCAGCCTGGGAGCTCCTAGGAGAGGGCTGCATACCTCTAACTGATGTTGCACCTGATCACCTCCCTGGGGAAGTGCCACAGAGGTTCCCTTTGCACGGCTAGGCCTCAGCATGCCAGGGGATCCCTCAGGCCTTCCAAAGGTCTTCACTTTCTATGACCTCTCAGCCTGTAGTCTCTGTGCTGAGGAAAGTGTCTTCATGCACAGACTGTGGGTGCAGCCTCTGTGTCTTGTCACAGCTCCGAAAATGCAGGGACAGATGCCGTGTGTTAACCCACACATTGGTGCCTGCCAGGGAAGGCAGTCAACTTCCCTTTGGTAGGCACAAGGATTCCAGCCTCACAGGTGCCCTCTGAACACCTTTGCTTGCTGACTAGTCTTCCCAGCTGGACAGCCCCTGGGAGGAGAAGAGGGTTTTCCCAATTGAAACAGGGGGCTGGCAATTCCCTGGAAGGCGCTCAGCCCTCAAGCCTCCTTCATTGGAGGGGACATGCAACCTGACCCCCAGCCTCCCGGAAATATGCCCTGTTCCCTGCCAGAAAGACAGGCAGCCCTGGCCTGATGACGGATGCACTGGTGGGCTTTCTCATTTCCGTGCCTTCAGGAGGCTCTGTGAGCTCCTGTGTGCTCCTTTCTTCACAGAGGACAGCTGTCTGCCATAAGCTTCGTGGGGGGCTTTTGAGCAACAAGGCTTCAGCCATGGGGGCCTCTGGATCAGCTTGTTTCTGTGCTGAGGGAAAAGCTCCCCCTGCTCTCCTTGTTAGAGAGGTTGATGTCCCCAGCATGCCAGCAGCCTCAGGAACACACACCTAGGCCCTTCTTTCCATTTCAGTCAGGCCTCCTGCTCTCAGTGAGAACACCTGAGCAGTGGTGTATACGCTCTGTGCTGAGCCCTCTGCCTGGGAGCTCCTACTGGAGAGCTCCCTCCTTCTAAGTGAAGCTGGATTGGATGACCTACATGGAGAACTGCAACACACTTTCCCTTTGCACTGCTAGGCCTCAACAAGTACCAGGGTCCTGTAGCCTTCCCATGGTCCTTACTATTGTCATGCCTTCTCAGCCTGCAATCTCTGTGCTAGGGAGCCAGTAGAGACCATTTGGGCTGCAGCCATTTCTGGATGGAGAACCTGCAGCTCACCTAGAGTCTATCAGTCTTTTTTTTTTCACCTCAAATGACAGAGTGCTGTGGGATGCCATCCAGGCCAGGAAGGGCAAGCACCCGGTTTCTTTGGAGTAGACTCACGTGATCTCTGGGACACTTGTCAGCAGTGAAGAGAAGATGGGTAGCAAGTGTGATTTCCTTGAAGCTTGGAGGCCACAGCTATCTCGCTTCCCAATGAGGAAATAACTTCTTATCATATCAGGGCCCGCCTTTAAAGTGGCCAGCCAGCCTCTGTTTCTGCAGCTTCTGAACCACCAGCAGAAACACCTGCCCCAACGGGGCACTTTCATGAATGCATTTTGCTCCCCCAGAGTGTCTGAATGCCATGTATGGCCTTAGCAGGAGAAGGCCCCAGTAGGCCTAGAAGACCTTGCCATGCACTGGCAGGGCTCCGGGCAAAGCTGTCCTTTCTCTCCATTCTGCTTCCCAATTTGAATGTCAGCTTGAGGTAGCATGCGGACAGGAAGGAGATCCATGGGGAAGGCAAAGCACAGAGTGCTTACCATATAGCTCCAGGCCCCTGAGCTAGCTTGACAAGCATGGAAGTTAAAGCCTGTCTAGAACTGCCTTCCAGAGGCCGTTTTAAAGTAGGGGGACCTCTTGCTACACAAGCTAGCAAGATAGAGTGTCCTGCTCTGGCCTTTGCTCTGACAACACAGTGGATGCAAAGTGCCTGTGGAATGGAGGGTGCTCTGAAGCTGCAGGAGAGACTTTTGGCACACAGTGTTCTCCCATGCCAAATGGTGCCGACACAGTGTGCATCTCTTCCTGCAAGGCTCTTGAGCACTTCCAGAGTACGTGGACTAGAGTTTCAGGGAACGTGCTGCAGGCCTTTCTGGATGGAAAAGCTGCTGCCTCTTCAGAGGCCAATTGTCACGTTTCGTGTGTCCTCCAGATCAACAGTGTTGTCTGCTGAGCTCCTTGCAAGGGATGGCAAGCACCCTGTTTCCTCGGAAGAGACTCCCCTTTCCAATAAGCGGCTTGCCAGCAGGGAAGAAAAGTCAAGTAGCAAAGGAGATCAGCATGCAGCTTAAAGGCCTCTGGAATCCTGCTTTACAATGGGGTCCTGGGTCTTTGGTCATCAGGCTTCCATGTGAATGGGGACACACAGCCTGTGTCCCTGCAGCTTCTGAGCAGGCAAAGAGATATGCATGCCACACACTGGGACATTCTCAAATGAACTTTGCTCAGTAGTGGGCCTGCGTGCTGTGAATGGTCTACGTGAGGCAGGCCTTAGGGAATCCTAGGTGATACAGGGACTTGCCAGGGACTAGCAGTGCTCATGGTCATCATTTCCATTTAGTGCAGGCTGGAGGCACATTCAAGGATCTCTCTGAGGCAGAGACACCTCAGGTAGGATTTCCCAGGGTGAGCACGTAGCACAGCATTTCTCTCATTGCAGTTCCACATTCCTCCCACAGGCAGTCCTGCCTGGCATTCTGGGATTCCCTAGAATGGTGTTCCTCGGGCAGTTGGAAAGTTGGGAATTGTAGATCTGCAAGCATGGCAAGCATGTCTTTGACATGGCTTTGCATACAAAGGGGATTCCATGGGCACCAGGCACTACGGAGACTTTTGGCACACAGGGAAGATGTTCCACACACAGTGTTCCCCGTGGAAAGCAGAGCGACCCCCAGCACACGTTTGCAATGAGTGGCACTCTCCCATGGAAGCACTACTTGGACCAAGGTTTCATTGCCCCTGCTGCAGGCCTTTCTAAATGGAGAGACTGCAGCTCATCTGGAGGCTACAGATCAATGACCATTCACCCTCGAGTTCCAGAGTGTTGTGGGATGGGGTCCTAGCAAGGAATGGCAAGCACCCTGTATCTCTCAAGCAGTGATCTTTGGAGGACCACTGTGTGACCAGAGCTGCATCTGGGGGTTCCTCGCAAGCTGACCACAGTGTCCTTTGGCCACAGCTGGTGTGTGTGCAGAGTTCAGGGCTCTGCCCTGCTCTCCTGGCTAGAGTGCTGATTGCTCTGCATTACAAAGAGCCTCAGCAACACAGCTCTAGGCCCTTCATTGTGGGCCAGGAAGGCCTGCTCTAGGTGGGAAGTGCTGAGCTGCACGGAGAAATCCCTGTGCTTCACATTCACCCTGGGAGCTTCTCCCAGTGGTCCATCTACCACCAGTAGAAGCTAACTTGTAGAAACTGCCTGGGAAAGCAGGACACACTTTCCCTCTGCACAGCTAGGCTTCCACAAAGCCAGAGAACCCTAAGCCTCCCTAAGGCCTTCACTTTGTTATGCCCCGCAAGGTGTGCCATTGATCTGCCGAGGATATTGGCTTGCTCTAAAGACGGAGGCTTGGGACTGTGTATCCTGTCACAGTGGAGAGACTGCAGGCTTCCCTTGGCATCTGGTGTGAGAAAGGAAGGGCAATGCCCCCTTTGCACAGCGTGAGGCTTGCCACCTCCAAGCGGTCCTCCAAACCCTGTTGCTCCCCACCTTCCCTTCACTGCTGGCAAGCTTCTGGCAGGAACAGAGAGTTTCCCCCAAGAAACATGCAGCTTGCCATTCTAGGTAGGAACTCATCCCTCAAGCCCCCTCCCTAAAAGGGGAATGAAACCTGACCACAAGCCTCCAGGGAAGGTTCCATTTCTGCCTCCAGCAAGGCATGCCTCAGGTGCCTGGGCATTCTTCTCCATGGATTGCTTTCATGATTCTGTGCTCCCTCCAAGGTTGTGTCAGCTCCTGTGTGCACCATATTGCATGCAGGACCATTGTGTGCCAAAGGGGTTTTCTGGGAATGCAGAGCCACAGGGCTCCAGCCACGGGGGCCTGTGGAGCAGCTTGTTTGTGTACTGAGGGAAAGCCTCTGCCCTGCTCTCCTCGTTCGAGAGGTTGATGTCCCCAGCTTTCCATCAGCCTCGGCAACACACACCTAGGCCCTACTTTCCACTTCCAGCAGGCCTCCTGCTCAAAGTGAGGACAGCTGAGCTGCTCTGCATAAGCACTGTGCTGAGCCCTCAGCCTGGGAGCTCCTAGGAGAGGGCTGCATACCTCTAACTGATGTTGCACCTGATCACCTCCCTGGGGAAGTGCCACAGAGGTTCCCTTTGCACGGCTAGGCCTCAGCATGCCAGGGGATCCCTCAGGCCTTCCAAAGGTCTTCACTTTCTATGACCTCTCAGCCTGTAGTCTCTGTGCTGAGGAAAGTGTCTTCATGCACAGACTGTGGGTGCAGCCTCTGTGTCTTGTCACAGCTCCGAAAATGCAGGGACAGATGCCGTGTGTTAACCCACACATTGGTGCCTGCCAGGGAAGGCAGTCAACTTCCCTTTGGTAGGCACAAGGATTCCAGCCTCACAGGTGCCCTCTGAACACCTTTGCTTGCTGACTAGTCTTCCCAGCTGGACAGCCCCTGGGAGGAGAAGAGGGTTTTCCCAATTGAAACAGGGGGCTGGCAATTCCCTGGAAGGCGCTCAGCCCTCAAGCCTCCTTCATTGGAGGGGACATGCAACCTGACCCCCAGCCTCCCGGAAATATGCCCTGTTCCCTGCCAGAAAGACAGGCAGCCCTGGCCTGATGACGGATGCACTGGTGGGCTTTCTCATTTCCGTGCCTTCAGGAGGCTCTGTGAGCTCCTGTGTGCTCCTTTCTTCACAGAGGACAGCTGTCTGCCATAAGCTTCGTGGGGGGCTTTTGAGCAACAAGGCTTCAGCCATGGGGGCCTCTGGATCAGCTTGTTTCTGTGCTGAGGGAAAAGCTCCCCCTGCTCTCCTTGTTAGAGAGGTTGATGTCCCCAGCATGCCAGCAGCCTCAGGAACACACACCTAGGCCCTTCTTTCCATTTCAGTCAGGCCTCCTGCTCTCAGTGAGAACACCTGAGCAGTGGTGTATACGCTCTGTGCTGAGCCCTCTGCCTGGGAGCTCCTACTGGAGAGCTCCCTCCTTCTAAGTGAAGCTGGATTGGATGACCTACATGGAGAACTGCAACACACTTTCCCTTTGCACTGCTAGGCCTCAACAAGTACCAGGGTCCTGTAGCCTTCCCATGGTCCTTACTATTGTCATGCCTTCTCAGCCTGCAATCTCTGTGCTAGGGAGCCAGTAGAGACCATTTGGGCTGCAGCCATTTCTGGATGGAGAACCTGCAGCTCACCTAGAGTCTATCAGTCTTTTTGTTTTCACCTCAAATGACAGAGTGCTGTGGGATGCCATCCAGGCCAGGAAGGGCAAGCACCCGGTTTCTTTGGAGTAGACTCACGTGATCTCTGGGACACTTGTCAGCAGTGAAGAGAAGATGGGTAGCAAGTGTGATTTCCTTGAAGCTTGGAGGCCACAGCTATCTCGCTTCCCAATGAGGAAATAACTTCTTATCATATCAGGGCCCGCCTTTAAAGTGGCCAGCCAGCCTCTGTTTCTGCAGCTTCTGAACCACCAGCAGAAACACCTGCCCCAACGGGGCACTTTCATGAATGCATTTTGCTCCCCCAGAGTGTCTGAATGCCATGTATGGCCTTAGCAGGAGAAGGCCCCAGTAGGCCTAGAAGACCTTGCCATGCACTGGCAGGGCTCCGGGCAAAGCTGTCCTTTCTCTCCATTCTGCTTCCCAATTTGAATGTCAGCTTGAGGTAGCATGCGGACAGGAAGGAGATCCATGGGGAAGGCAAAGCACAGAGTGCTTACCATATAGCTCCAGGCCCCTGAGCTAGCTTGACAAGCATGGAAGTTAAAGCCTGTCTAGAACTGCCTTCCAGAGGCCGTTTTAAAGTAGGGGGACCTCTTGCTACACAAGCTAGCAAGATAGAGTGTCCTGCTCTGGCCTTTGCTCTGACAACACAGTGGATGCAAAGTGCCTGTGCAATGGAGGGTGCTCTGAAGCTGCAGGAGAGACTTTTGGCACACAGTGTTCTCCCATGCCAAATGGTGCCGACACAGTGTGCATCTCTTCCTGCAAGGCTCTTGAGCACTTCCAGAGTACGTGGACTAGAGTTTCAGGGAACGTGCTGCAGGCCTTTCTGGATGGAAAAGCTGCCGCCTCTTCAGAGGCCAATTGTCACGTTTCGTGTGTCCTCCAGATCAACAGTGTTGTCTGCTGAGCTCCTTGCAAGGGATGGCAAGCACCCTGTTTCCTCGGAAGAGACTCCCCTTTCCAATAAGCGGCTTGCCAGCAGGGAAGAAAAGTCAAGTAGCAAAGGAGATCAGCATGCAGCTTAAAGGCCTCTGGAATCCTGCTTTACAATGGGGTCCTGGGTCTTTGGTCATCAGGCTTCCATGTGAATGGGGACACACAGCCTGTGTCCCTGCAGCTTCTGAGCAGGCAAAGAGATATGCATGCCACACACTGGGACATTCTCAAATGAACTTTGCTCAGTAGTGGGCCTGCGTGCTGTGAATGGTCTACGTGAGGCAGGCCTTAGGGAATCCTAGGTGATACAGGGACTTGCCAGGGACTAGCAGTGTTCATGGTCATCATTTCCATTTAGTGCAGGCTGGAGGCACATTCAAGGATCTCTCTGAGGCAGAGACACCTCAGGTAGGATTTCCCAGGGTGAGCACGTAGCACAGCATTTCTCTCATTGCAGTTCCACATTCCTCCCACAGGCAGTCCTGCCTGGCATTCTGGGATTCCCTAGAATGGTGTTCCTCGGGCAGTTGGAAAGTTGGGAATTGTAGATCTGCAAGCATGGCAAGCATGTCTTTGACATGGCTTTGTATACAAAGGGGATTCCATGGGCACCAGGCACTACGGAGACTTTTGGCACACAGGGAAGATGTTCCACACACAGTGTTCCCCGTGGAAAGCAGAGCGACCCCCAGCACACGTTTGCAATGAGTGGCACTCTCCCATGGAAGCACTACTTGGACCAAGGTTTCATTGCCCCTGCTGCAGGCCTTTCTAAATGGAGAGACTGCAGCTCATCTGGAGGCTACAGATCAATGACCATTCACCCTCGAGTTCCAGAGTGTTGTGGGATGGGGTCCTAGCAAGGAATGGCAAGCACCCTGTATCTCTCAAGCAGTGATCTTTGGAGGACCACTGTGTGACCAGAGCTGCATCTGGGGGTTCCTCGCAAGCTGACCACAGTGTCCTTTGGCCACAGCTGGTGTGTGTGCAGAGTTCAGGGCTCTGCCCTGCTCTCCTGGCTAGAGTGCTGATTGCTCTGCATTACAAAGAGCCTCAGCAACACAGCTCTAGGCCCTTCATTGTGGGCCAGGAAGGCCTGCTCTAGGTGGGAAGTGCTGAGCTGCACGGAGAAATCCCTGTGCTTCACATTCACCCTGGGAGCTTCTCCCAGTGGTCCATCTACCACCAGTAGAAGCTAACTTGTAGAAACTGCCTGGGAAAGCAGGACACACTTTCCCTCTGCACAGCTAGGCTTCCACAAAGCCAGAGAACCCTAAGCCTCCCTAAGGCCTTCACTTTGTTATGCCCCGCAAGGTGTGCCATTGATCTGCCGAGGATATTGGCTTGCTCTAAAGACGGAGGCTTGGGACTGTGTATCCTGTCACAGTGGAGAGACTGCAGGCTTCCCTTGGCATCTGGTGTGAGAAAGGAAGGGCAATGCCCCCTTTGCACAGCGTGAGGCTTGCCACCTCCAAGCGGTCCTCCAAACCCTGTTGCTCCCCACCTTCCCTTCACTGCTGGCAAGCTTCTGGCAGGAACAGAGAGTTTCCCCCAAGAAACATGCAGCTTGCCATTCTAGGTAGGAACTCATCCCTCAAGCCCCCTCCCTAAAAGGGGAATGAAACCTGACCACAAGCCTCCAGGGAAGGTTCCATTTCTGCCTCCAGCAAGGCATGCCTCAGGTGCCTGGGCATTCTTCTCCATGGATTGCTTTCATGATTCTGTGCTCCCTCCAAGGTTGTGTCAGCTCCTGTGTGCACCATATTGCATGCAGGACCATTGTGTGCCAAAGGGGTTTTCTGGGAATGCGGAGCCACAGGGCTGCAGCCACGGGGGCCTGTGGAGCAGCTTGTTTGTGTACTGAGGGAAAGCCTCTGCCCTGCTCTCCTCGTTCGAGAGGTTGATGTCCCCAGCTTTCCATCAGCCTCGGCAACACACACCTAGGCCCTACTTTCCACTTCCAGCAGGCCTCCTGCTCAAAGTGAGGACAGCTGAGCTGCTCTGCATAAGCACTGTGCTGAGCCCTCAGCCTGGGAGCTCCTAGGAGAGGGCTGCATACCTCTAACTGATGTTGCACCTGATCACCTCCCTGGGGAAGTGCCACAGAGGTTCCCTTTGCACGGCTAGGCCTCAGCATGCCAGGGGATCCCTCAGGCCTTCCAAAGGTCTTCACTTTCTATGACCTCTCAGCCTGTAGTCTCTGTGCTGAGGAAAGTGTCTTCATGCACAGACTGTGGGTGCAGCCTCTGTGTCTTGTCACAGCTCCGAAAATGCAGGGACAGATGCCGTGTGTTAACCCACACATTGGTGCCTGCCAGGGAAGGCAGTCAACTTCCCTTTGGTAGGCACAAGGATTCCAGCCTCACAGGTGCCCTCTGAACACCTTTGCTTGCTGACTAGTCTTCCCAGCTGGACAGCCCCTGGGAGGAGAAGAGGGTTTTCCCAATTGAAACAGGGGGCTGGCAATTCCCTGGAAGGCGCTCAGCCCTCAAGCCTCCTTCATTGGAGGGGACATGCAACCTGACCCCCAGCCTCCCGGAAATATGCCCTGTTCCCTGCCAGAAAGACAGGCAGCCCTGGCCTGATGACGGATGCACTGGTGGGCTTTCTCATTTCCGTGCCTTCAGGAGGCTCTGTGAGCTCCTGTGTGCTCCTTTCTTCACAGAGGACAGCTGTCTGCCATAAGCTTCGTGGGGGGCTTTTGAGCAACAAGGCTTCAGCCATGGGGGCCTCTGGATCAGCTTGTTTCTGTGCTGAGGGAAAAGCTCCCCCTGCTCTCCTTGTTAGAGAGGTTGATGTCCCCAGCATGCCAGCAGCCTCAGGAACACACACCTAGGCCCTTCTTTCCATTTCAGTCAGGCCTCCTGCTCTCAGTGAGAACACCTGAGCAGTGGTGTATACGCTCTGTGCTGAGCCCTCTGCCTGGGAGCTCCTACTGGAGAGCTCCCTCCTTCTAAGTGAAGCTGGATTGGATGACCTACATGGAGAACTGCAACACACTTTCCCTTTGCACTGCTAGGCCTCAACAAGTACCAGGGTCCTGTAGCCTTCCCATGGTCCTTACTATTGTCATGCCTTCTCAGCCTGCAATCTCTGTGCTAGGGAGCCAGTAGAGACCATTTGGGCTGCAGCCATTTCTGGATGGAGAACCTGCAGCTCACCTAGAGTCTATCAGTCTTTTTTTTTTCACCTCAAATGACAGAGTGCTGTGGGATGCCATCCAGGCCAGGAAGGGCAAGCACCCGGTTTCTTTGGAGTAGACTCACGTGATCTCTGGGACACTTGTCAGCAGTGAAGAGAAGATGGGTAGCAAGTGTGATTTCCTTGAAGCTTGGAGGCCACAGCTATCTCGCTTCCCAATGAGGAAATAACTTCTTATCATATCAGGGCCCGCCTTTAAAGTGGCCAGCCAGCCTCTGTTTCTGCAGCTTCTGAACCACCAGCAGAAACACCTGCCCCAACGGGGCACTTTCATGAATGCATTTTGCTCCCCCAGAGTGTCTGAATGCCATGTATGGCCTTAGCAGGAGAAGGCCCCAGTAGGCCTAGAAGACCTTGCCATGCACTGGCAGGGCTCCGGGCAAAGCTGTCCTTTCTCTCCATTCTGCTTCCCAATTTGAATGTCAGCTTGAGGTAGCATGCGGACAGGAAGGAGATCCATGGGGAAGGCAAAGCACAGAGTGCTTACCATATAGCTCCAGGCCCCTGAGCTAGCTTGACAAGCATGGAAGTTAAAGCCTGTCTAGAACTGCCTTCCAGAGGCCGTTTTAAAGTAGGGGGACCTCTTGCTACACAAGCTAGCAAGATAGAGTGTCCTGCTCTGGCCTTTGCTCTGACAACACAGTGGATGCAAAGTGCCTGTGGAATGGAGGGTGCTCTGAAGCTGCAGGAGAGACTTTTGGCACACAGTGTTCTCCCATGCCAAATGGTGCCGACACAGTGTGCATCTCTTCCTGCAAGGCTCTTGAGCACTTCAAGAGTACGTGGACTAGAGTTTCAGGGAACGTGCTGCAGGCCTTTCTGGATGGAAAAGCTGCTGCCTCTTCAGAGGCCAATTGTCACGTTTCGTGTGTCCTCCAGATCAACAGTGTTGTCTGCTGAGCTCCTTGCAAGGGATGGCAAGCACCCTGTTTCCTCGGAAGAGACTCCCCTTTCCAATAAGCGGCTTGCCAGCAGGGAAGAAAAGTCAAGTAGCAAAGGAGATCAGCATGCAGCTTAAAGGCCTCTGGAATCCTGCTTTACAATGGGGTCCTGGGTCTTTGGTCATCAGGCTTCCATGTGAATGGGGACACACAGCCTGTGTCCCTGCAGCTTCTGAGCAGGCAAAGAGATATTCATGCCACACACTGGGACATTCTCAAATGAACTTTGCTCAGTAGTGGGCCTGCGTGCTGTGAATGGTCTACGTGAGGCAGGCCTTAGGGAATCCTAGGTGATACAGGGACTTGCCAGGAACTAGCAGTGCTCATGGTCATCATTTCCATTTAGTGCAGGCTGGAGGCACATTCAAGGATCTCTCTGAGGCAGAGACACCTCAGGTAGGATTTCCCAGGGTGAGCACGTAGCACAGCATTTCTCTCATTGCAGTTCCACATTCCTCCCACAGGCAGTCCTGCCTGGCATTCTGGGATTCCCTAGAATGGTGTTCCTCGGGCAGTTGGAAAGTTGGGAATTGTAGATCTGCAAGCATGGCAAGCATGTCTTTGACATGGCTTTGTATACAAAGGGGATTCCATGGGCACCAGGCACTACGGAGACTTTTGGCACACAGGGAAGATGTTCCACACACAGTGTTCCCCGTGGAAAGCAGAGCGACCCCCAGCACACGTTTGCAATGAGTGGCACTCTCCCATGGAAGCACTACTTGGACCAAGGTTTCATTGCCCCTGCTGCAGGCCTTTCTAAATGGAGAGACTGCAGCTCATCTGGAGGCTACAGATCAATGACCATTCACCCTCGAGTTCCAGAGTGTTGTGGGATGGGGTCCTAGCAAGGAATGGCAAGCACCCTGTATCTCTCAAGCAGTGATCTTTGGAGGACCACTGTGTGACCAGAGCTGCATCTGGGGGTTCCTCGCAAGCTGACCACAGTGTCCTTTGGCCACAGCTGGTGTGTGTGCAGAGTTCAGGGCTCTGCCCTGCTCTCCTGGCTAGAGTGCTGATTGCTCTGCATTACAAAGAGCCTCAGCACCACAGCTCTAGGCCCTTCATTGTGGGCCAGGAAGGCCTGCTCTAGGTGGGAAGTGCTGAGCTGCACGGAGAAATCCCTGTGCTTCACATTCACCCTGGGAGCTTCTCCCAGTGGTCCATCTACCACCAGTAGAAGCTAACTTGTAGAAACTGCCTGGGAAAGCAGGACACACTTTCCCTCTGCACAGCTAGGCTTCCACAAAGCCAGAGAACCCTAAGCCTCCCTAAGGCCTTCACTTTGTTATGCCCCGCAAGGTGTGCCATTGATCTGCCGAGGATATTGGCTTGCTCTAAAGACGGAGGCTTGGGACTGTGTATCCTGTCACAGTGGAGAGACTGCAGGCTTCCCTTGGCATCTGGTGTGAGAAAGGAAGGGCAATGCCCCCTTTGCACAGCGTGAGGCTTGCCACCTCCAAGCGGTCCTCCAAACCCTGTTGCTCCCCACCTTCCCTTCACTGCTGGCAAGCTTCTGGCAGGAACAGAGAGTTTCCCCCAAGAAACATGCAGCTTGCCATTCTAGGTAGGAACTCATCCCTTAAGCCCCCTCCCTAAAAGGGGAATGAAACCTGACCACAAGCCTCCAGGGAAGGTTCCATTTCTGCCTCCAGCAAGGCATGCCTCAGGTGCCTGGGCATTCTTCTCCATGGATTGCTTTCATGATTCTGTGCTCCCTCCAAGGTTGTGTCAGCTCCTGTGTGCACCATATTGCATGCAGGACCATTGTGTGCCAAAGGAGTTTTCTGGGAATGCAGAGCCACAGGGCTCCAGCCACGGGGGCCTGTGGAGCAGCTTGTTTGTGTACTGAGGGAAAGCCTCTGCCCTGCTCTCCTCGTTCGAGAGGTTGATGTCCCCAGCTTTCCATCAGCCTCGGCAACACACACCTAGGCCCTACTTTCCACTTCCAGCAGGCCTCCTGCTCAAAGTGAGGACAGCTGAGCTGCTCTGCATAAGCACTGTGCTGAGCCCTCAGCCTGGGAGCTCCTAGGAGAGGGCTGCATACCTCTAACTGATGTTGCACCTGATCACCTCCCTGGGGAAGTGCCACAGAGGTTCCCTTTGCACGGCTAGGCCTCAGCATGCCAGGGGATCCCTCAGGCCTTCCAAAGGTCTTCACTTTCTATGACCTCTCAGCCTGTAGTCTCTGTGCTGAGGAAAGTGTCTTCATGCACAGACTGTGGGTGCAGCCTCTGTGTCTTGTCACAGCTCCGAAAATGCAGGGACAGATGCCGTGTGTTAACCCACACATTGGTGCCTGCCAGGGAAGGCAGTCAACTTCCCTTTGGTAGGCACAAGGATTCCAGCCTCACAGGTGCCCTCTGAACACCTTTGCTTGCTGACTAGTCTTCCCAGCTGGACAGCCCCTGGGAGGAGAAGAGGGTTTTCCCAATTGAAACAGGGGGCTGGCAATTCCCTGGAAGGCGCTCAGCCCTCAAGCCTCCTTCATTGGAGGGGACATGCAACCTGACCCCCAGCCTCCCGGAAATATGCCCTGTTCCCTGCCAGAAAGACAGGCAGCCCTGGCCTGATGACGGATGCACTGGTGGGCTTTCTCATTTCCGTGCCTTCAGGAGGCTCTGTGAGCTCCTGTGTGCTCCTTTCTTCACAGAGGACAGCTGTCTGCCATAAGCTTCGTGGGGGGCTTTTGAGCAACAAGGCTTCAGCCATGGGGGCCTCTGGATCAGCTTGTTTCTGTGCTGAGGGAAAAGCTCCCCCTGCTCTCCTTGTTAGAGAGGTTGATGTCCCCAGCATGCCAGCAGCCTCAGGAACACACACCTAGGCCCTTCTTTCCATTTCAGTCAGGCCTCCTGCTCTCAGTGAGAACACCTGAGCAGTGGTGTATACGCTCTGTGCTGAGCCCTCTGCCTGGGAGCTCCTACTGGAGAGCTCCCTCCTTCTAAGTGAAGCTGGATTGGATGACCTACATGGAGAACTGCAACACACTTTCCCTTTGCACTGCTAGGCCTCAACAAGTACCAGGGTCCTGTAGCCTTCCCATGGTCCTTACTATTGTCATGCCTTCTCAGCCTGCAATCTCTGTGCTAGGGAGCCAGTAGAGACCATTTGGGCTGCAGCCATTTCTGGATGGAGAACCTGCAGCTCACCTAGAGTCTATCAGTCTTTTTTTTTTCACCTCAAATGACAGAGTGCTGTGGGATGCCATCCAGGCCAGGAAGGGCAAGCACCCGGTTTCTTTGGAGTAGACTCACGTGATCTCTGGGACACTTGTCAGCAGTGAAGAGAAGATGGGTAGCAAGTGTGATTTCCTTGAAGCTTGGAGGCCACAGCTATCTCGCTTCCCAATGAGGAAATAACTTCTTATCATATCAGGGCCCGCCTTTAAAGTGGCCAGCCAGCCTCTGTTTCTGCAGCTTCTGAACCACCAGCAGAAACACCTGCCCCAACGGGGCACTTTCATGAATGCATTTTGCTCCCCCAGAGTGTCTGAATGCCATGTATGGCCTTAGCAGGAGAAGGCCCCAGTAGGCCTAGAAGACCTTGCCATGCACTGGCAGGGCTCCGGGCAAAGCTGTCCTTTCTCTCCATTCTGCTTCCCAATTTGAATGTCAGCTTGAGGTAGCATGCGGACAGGAAGGAGATCCATGGGGAAGGCAAAGCACAGAGTGCTTACCATATAGCTCCAGGCCCCTGAGCTAGCTTGACAAGCATGGAAGTTAAAGCCTGTCTAGAACTGCCTTCCAGAGGCCGTTTTAAAGTAGGGGGACCTCTTGCTACACAAGCTAGCAAGATAGAGTGTCCTGCTCTGGCCTTTGCTCTGACAACACAGTGGATGCAAAGTGCCTGTGGAATGGAGGGTGCTCTGAAGCTGCAGGAGAGACTTTTGGCACACAGTGTTCTCCCATGCCAAATGGTGCCGACACAGTGTGCATCTCTTCCTGCAAGGCTCTTGAGCACTTCAAGAGTACGTGGACTAGAGTTTCAGGGAACGTGCTGCAGGCCTTTCTGGATGGAAAAGCTGCTGCCTCTTCAGAGGCCAATTGTCACGTTTCGTGTGTCCTCCAGATCAACAGTGTTGTCTGCTGAGCTCCTTGCAAGGGATGGCAAGCACCCTGTTTCCTCGGAAGAGACTCCCCTTTCCAATAAGCGGCTTGCCAGCAGGGAAGAAAAGTCAAGTAGCAAAGGAGATCAGCATGCAGCTTAAAGGCCTCTGGAATCCTGCTTTACAATGGGGTCCTGGGTCTTTGGTCATCAGGCTTCCATGTGAATGGGGACACACAGCCTGTGTCCCTGCAGCTTCTGAGCAGGCAAAGAGATATTCATGCCACACACTGGGACATTCTCAAATGAACTTTGCTCAGTAGTGGGCCTGCGTGCTGTGAATGGTCTACGTGAGGCAGGCCTTAGGGAATCCTAGGTGATACAGGGACTTGCCAGGAACTAGCAGTGCTCATGGTCATCATTTCCATTTAGTGCAGGCTGGAGGCACATTCAAGGATCTCTCTGAGGCAGAGACACCTCAGGTAGGATTTCCCAGGGTGAGCACGTAGCACAGCATTTCTCTCATTGCAGTTCCACATTCCTCCCACAGGCAGTCCTGCCTGGCATTCTGGGATTCCCTAGAATGGTGTTCCTCGGGCAGTTGGAAAGTTGGGAATTGTAGATCTGCAAGCATGGCAAGCATGTCTTTGACATGGCTTTGTATACAAAGGGGATTCCATGGGCACCAGGCACTACGGAGACTTTTGGCACACAGGGAAGATGTTCCACACACAGTGTTCCCCGTGGAAAGCAGAGCGACCCCCAGCACACGTTTGCAATGAGTGGCACTCTCCCATGGAAGCACTACTTGGACCAAGGTTTCATTGCCCCTGCTGCAGGCCTTTCTAAATGGAGAGACTGCAGCTCATCTGGAGGCTACAGATCAATGACCATTCACCCTCGAGTTCCAGAGTGTTGTGGGATGGGGTCCTAGCAAGGAATGGCAAGCACCCTGTATCTCTCAAGCAGTGATCTTTGGAGGACCACTGTGTGACCAGAGCTGCATCTGGGGGTTCCTCGCAAGCTGACCACAGTGTCCTTTGGCCACAGCTGGTGTGTGTGCAGAGTTCAGGGCTCTGCCCTGCTCTCCTGGCTAGAGTGCTGATTGCTCTGCATTACAAAGAGCCTCAGCACCACAGCTCTAGGCCCTTCATTGTGGGCCAGGAAGGCCTGCTCTAGGTGGGAAGTGCTGAGCTGCACGGAGAAATCCCTGTGCTTCACATTCACCCTGGGAGCTTCTCCCAGTGGTCCATCTACCACCAGTAGAAGCTAACTTGTAGAAACTGCCTGGGAAAGCAGGACACACTTTCCCTCTGCACAGCTAGGCTTCCACAAAGCCAGAGAACCCTAAGCCTCCCTAAGGCCTTCACTTTGTTATGCCCCGCAAGGTGTGCCATTGATCTGCCGAGGATATTGGCTTGCTCTAAAGACGGAGGCTTGGGACTGTGTATCCTGTCACAGTGGAGAGACTGCAGGCTTCCCTTGGCATCTGGTGTGAGAAAGGAAGGGCAATGCCCCCTTTGCACAGCGTGAGGCTTGCCACCTCCAAGCGGTCCTCCAAACCCTGTTGCTCCCCACCTTCCCTTCACTGCTGGCAAGCTTCTGGCAGGAACAGAGAGTTTCCCCCAAGAAACATGCAGCTTGCCATTCTAGGTAGGAACTCATCCCTTAAGCCCCCTCCCTAAAAGGGGAATGAAACCTGACCACAAGCCTCCAGGGAAGGTTCCATTTCTGCCTCCAGCAAGGCATGCCTCAGGTGCCTGGGCATTCTTCTCCATGGATTGCTTTCATGATTCTGTGCTCCCTCCAAGGTTGTGTCAGCTCCTGTGTGCACCATATTGCATGCAGGACCATTGTGTGCCAAAGGAGTTTTCTGGGAATGCAGAGCCACAGGGCTCCAGCCACGGGGGCCTGTGGAGCAGCTTGTTTGTGTACTGAGGGAAAGCCTCTGCCCTGCTCTCCTCGTTCGAGAGGTTGATGTCCCCAGCTTTCCATCAGCCTCGGCAACACACACCTAGGCCCTACTTTCCACTTCCAGCAGGCCTCCTGCTCAAAGTGAGGACAGCTGAGCTGCTCTGCATAAGCACTGTGCTGAGCCCTCAGCCTGGGAGCTCCTAGGAGAGGGCTGCATACCTCTAACTGATGTTGCACCTGATCACCTCCCTGGGGAAGTGCCACAGAGGTTCCCTTTGCACGGCTAGGCCTCAGCATGCCAGGGGATCCCTCAGGCCTTCCAAAGGTCTTCACTTTCTATGACCTCTCAGCCTGTAGTCTCTGTGCTGAGGAAAGTGTCTTCATGCACAGACTGTGGGTGCAGCCTCTGTGTCTTGTCACAGCTCCGAAAATGCAGGGACAGATGCCGTGTGTTAACCCACACATTGTTGCCTGCCAGGGAAGGCAGTCAACTTCCCTTTGGTAGGCACAAGGATTCCAGCCTCACAGGTGCCCTCTGAACACCTTTGCTTGCTGACTAGTCTTCCCAGCTGGACAGCCCCTGGGAGGAGAAGAGGGTTTTCCCAATTGAAACAGGGGGCTGGCAATTCCCTGGAAGGCGCTCAGCCCTCAAGCCTCCTTCATTGGAGGGGACATGCAACCTGACCCCCAGCCTCCCGGAAATATGCCCTGTTCCCTGCCAGAAAGACAGGCAGCCCTGGCCTGATGACGGATGCACTGGTGGGCTTTCTCATTTCCGTGCCTTCAGGAGGCTCTGTGAGCTCCTGTGTGCTCCTTTCTTCACAGAGGACAGCTGTCTGCCATAAGCTTCGTGGGGGGCTTTTGAGCAACAAGGCTTCAGCCATGGGGGCCTCTGGATCAGCTTGTTTCTGTGCTGAGGGAAAAGCTCCCCCTGCTCTCCTTCTTAGAGAGGTTGATGTCCCCAGCATGCCAGCAGCCTCAGGAACACACACCTAGGCCCTTCTTTCCATTTCAGTCAGGCCTCCTGCTCTCAGTGAGAACACCTGAGCAGTGGTGTATACGCTCTGTGCTGAGCCCTCTGCCTGGGAGCTCCTACTGGAGAGCTCCCTCCTTCTAAGTGAAGCTGGATTGGATGACCTACATGGAGAACTGCAACACACTTTCCCTTTGCACTGCTAGGCCTCAACAAGTACCAGGGTCCTGTAGCCTTCCCATGGTCCTTACTATTGTCATGCCTTCTCAGCCTGCAATCTCTGTGCTAGGGAGCCAGTAGAGACCATTTGGGCTGCAGCCATTTCTGGATGGAGAACCTGCAGCTCACCTAGAGTCTATCAGTCTTTTTGTTTTCACCTCAAATGACAGAGTGCTGTGGGATGCCATCCAGGCCAGGAAGGGCAAGCACCCGGTTTCTTTGGAGTAGACTCACGTGATCTCTGGGACACTTGTCAGCAGTGAAGAGAAGATGGGTAGCAAGTGTGATTTCCTTGAAGCTTGGAGGCCACAGCTATCTCGCTTCCCAATGAGGAAATAACTTCTTATCATATCAGGGCCCGCCTTTAAAGTGGCCAGCCAGCCTCTGTTTCTGCAGCTTCTGAACCACCAGCAGAAACACCTGCCCCAACGGGGCACTTTCATGAATGCATTTTGCTCCCCCAGAGTGTCTGAATGCCATGTATGGCCTTAGCAGGAGAAGGCCCCAGTAGGCCTAGAAGACCTTGCCATGCACTGGCAGGGCTCCGGGCAAAGCTGTCCTTTCTCTCCATTCTGGTTCCCAATTTGAATGTCAGCTTGAGGTAGCATGCGGACAGGAAGGAGATCCATGGGGAAGGCAAAGCACAGAGTGCTTACCATATAGCTCCAGGCCCCTGAGCTAGCTTGACAAGCATGGAAGTTAAAGCCTGTCTAGAACTGCCTTCCAGAGGCCGTTTTAAAGTAGGGGGACCTCTTGCTACACAAGCTAGCAAGATAGAGTGTCCTGCTCTGGCCTTTGCTCTGACAACACAGTGGATGCAAAGTGCCTGTGCAATGGAGGGTGCTCTGAAGCTGCAGGAGAGACTTTTGGCACACAGTGTTCTCCCATGCCAAATGGTGCCGACACAGTGTGCATCTCTTCCTGCAAGGCTCTTGAGCACTTCAAGAGTACGTGGACTAGAGTTTCAGGGAACGTGCTGCAGGCCTTTCTGGATGGAAAAGCTGCCGCCTCTTCAGAGGCCAATTGTCACGTTTCGTGTGTCCTCCAGATCAACAGTGTTGTCTGCTGAGCTCCTTGCAAGGGATGGCAAGCACCCTGTTTCCTCGGAAGAGACTCCCCTTTCCAATAAGCGGCTTGCCAGCAGGGAAGAAAAGTCAAGTAGCAAAGGAGATCAGCATGCAGCTTAAAGGCCTCTGGAATCCTGCTTTACAATGGGGTCCTGGGTCTTTGGTCATCAGGCTTCCATGTGAATGGGGACACACAGCCTGTGTCCCTGCAGCTTCTGAGCAGGCAAAGAGATATGCATGCCACACACTGGGACATTCTCAAATGAACTTTGCTCAGTAGTGGGCCTGCGTGCTGTGAATGGTCTACGTGAGGCAGGCCTTAGGGAATCCTAGGTGATACAGGGACTTGCCAGGGACTAGCAGTGTTCATGGTCATCATTTCCATTTAGTGCAGGCTGGAGGCACATTCAAGGATCTCTCTGAGGCAGAGACACCTCAGGTAGGATTTCCCAGGGTGAGCACGTAGCACAGCATTTCTCTCATTGCAGTTCCACATTCCTCCCACAGGCAGTCCTGCCTGGCATTCTGGGATTCCCTAGAATGGTGTTCCTCGGGCAGTTGGAAAGTTGGGAATTGTAGATCTGCAAGCATGGCAAGCATGTCTTTGACATGGCTTTGTATACAAAGGGGATTCCATGGGCACCAGGCACTACGGAGACTTTTGGCACACAGGGAAGATGTTCCACACACAGTGTTCCCCGTGGAAAGCAGAGCGACCCCCAGCACACGTTTGCAATGAGTGGCACTCTCCCATGGAAGCACTACTTGGACCAAGGTTTCATTGCCCCTGCTGCAGGCCTTTCTAAATGGAGAGACTGCAGCTCATCTGGAGGCTACAGATCAATGACCATTCACCCTCGAGTTCCAGAGTGTTGTGGGATGGGGTCCTAGCAAGGAATGGCAAGCACCCTGTATCTCTCAAGCAGTGATCTTTGGAGGACCACTGTGTGACCAGAGCTGCATCTGGGGGTTCCTCGCAAGCTGACCACAGTGTCCTTTGGCCACAGCTGGTGTGTGTGCAGAGTTCAGGGCTCTGCCCTGCTCTCCTGGCTAGAGTGCTGATTGCTCTGCATTACAAAGAGCCTCAGCAACACAGCTCTAGGCCCTTCATTGTGGGCCAGGAAGGCCTGCTCTAGGTGGGAAGTGCTGAGCTGCACGGAGAAATCCCTGTGCTTCACATTCACCCTGGGAGCTTCTCCCAGTGGTCCATCTACCACCAGTAGAAGCTAACTTGTAGAAACTGCCTGGGAAAGCAGGACACACTTTCCCTCTGCACAGCTAGGCTTCCACAAAGCCAGAGAACCCTAAGCCTCCCTAAGGCCTTCACTTTGTTATGCCCCGCAAGGTGTGCCATTGATCTGCCGAGGATATTGGCTTGCTCTAAAGACGGAGGCTTGGGACTGTGTATCCTGTCACAGTGGAGAGACTGCAGGCTTCCCTTGGCATCTGGTGTGAGAAAGGAAGGGCAATGCCCCCTTTGCACAGCGTGAGGCTTGCCACCTCCAAGCGGTCCTCCAAACCCTGTTGCTCCCCACCTTCCCTTCACTGCTGGCAAGCTTCTGGCAGGAACAGAGAGTTTCCCCCAAGAAACATGCAGCTTGCCATTCTAGGTAGGAACTCATCCCTTAAGCCCCCTCCCTAAAAGGGGAATGAAACATGACCACAAGCCTCCAGGGAAGGTTCCATTTCTGCCTCCAGCAAGGCATGCCTCAGGTGCCTGGGCATTCTTCTCCATGGATTGCTTTCATGATTCTGTGCTCCCTCCAAGGTTGTGTCAGCTCCTGTGTGCACCATATTGCATGCAGGACCATTGTGTGCCAAAGGGGTTTTCTGGGAATGCGGAGCCACAGGGCTCCAGCCACGGGGGCCTGTGGAGCAGCTTGTTTGTGTACTGAGGGAAAGCCTCTGCCCTGCTCTCCTCGTTCGAGAGGTTGATGTCCCCAGCTTTCCATCAGCCTCGGCAACACACACCTAGGCCCTACTTTCCACTTCCAACAGGCCTCCTGCTCAAAGTGAGGACAGCTGAGCTGCTCTGCATAAGCACTGTGCTGAGCCCTCAGCCTGGGAGCTCCTAGGAGAGGGCTGCATACCTCTAACTGATGTTGCACCTGATCACCTCCCTGGGGAAGTGCCACAGAGGTTCCCTTTGCACGGCTAGGCCTCAGCATGCCAGGGGATCCCTCAGGCCTTCCAAAGGTCTTCACTTTCTATGACCTCTCAGCCTGTAGTCTCTGTGCTGAGGAAAGTGTCTTCATGCACAGACTGTGGGTGCAGCCTCTGTGTCTTGTCACAGCTCCGAAAATGCAGGGACAGATGCCGTGTGTTAACCCACACATTGGTGCCTGCCAGGGAAGGCAGTCAACTTCCCTTTGGTAGGCACAAGGATTCCAGCCTCACAGGTGCCCTCTGAACACCTTTGCTTGCTGACTAGTCTTCCCAGCTGGACAGCCCCTGGGAGGAGAAGAGGGTTTTCCCAATTGAAACAGGGGGCTGGCAATTCCCTGGAAGGCGCTCAGCCCTCAAGCCTCCTTCATTGGAGGGGACATGCAACCTGACCCCCAGCCTCCCGGAAATATGCCCTGTTCCCTGCCAGAAAGACAGGCAGCCCTGGCCTGATGACGGATGCACTGGTGGGCTTTCTCATTTCCGTGCCTTCAGGAGGCTCTGTGAGCTCCTGTGTGCTCCTTTCTTCACAGAGGACAGCTGTCTGCCATAAGCTTCGTGGGGGGCTTTTGAGCAACAAGGCTTCAGCCATGGGGGCCTCTGGATCAGCTTGTTTCTGTGCTGAGGGAAAAGCTCCCCCTGCTCTCCTTCTTAGAGAGGTTGATGTCCCCAGCATGCCAGCAGCCTCAGGAACACACACCTAGGCCCTTCTTTCCATTTCAGTCAGGCCTCCTGCTCTCAGTGAGAACACCTGAGCAGTGGTGTATACGCTCTGTGCTGAGCCCTCTGCCTGGGAGCTCCTACTGGAGAGCTCCCTCCTTCTAAGTGAAGCTGGATTGGATGACCTACATGGAGAACTGCAACACACTTTCCCTTTGCACTGCTAGGCCTCAACAAGTACCAGGGTCCTGTAGCCTTCCCATGGTCCTTACTATTGTCATGCCTTCTCAGCCTGCAATCTCTGTGCTAGGGAGCCAGTAGAGACCATTTGGGCTGCAGCCATTTCTGGATGGAGAACCTGCAGCTCACCTAGAGTCTATCAGTCTTTTTGTTTTCACCTCAAATGACAGAGTGCTGTGGGATGCCATCCAGGCCAGGAAGGGCAAGCACCCGGTTTCTTTGGAGTAGACTCACGTGATCTCTGGGACACTTGTCAGCAGTGAAGAGAAGATGGGTAGCAAGTGTGATTTCCTTGAAGCTTGGAGGCCACAGCTATCTCGCTTCCCAATGAGGAAATAACTTCTTATCATATCAGGGCCCGCCTTTAAAGTGGCCAGCCAGCCTCTGTTTCTGCAGCTTCTGAACCACCAGCAGAAACACCTGCCCCAACGGGGCACTTTCATGAATGCATTTTGCTCCCCCAGAGTGTCTGAATGCCATGTATGGCCTTAGCAGGAGAAGGCCCCAGTAGGCCTAGAAGACCTTGCCATGCACTGGCAGGGCTCCGGGCAAAGCTGTCCTTTCTCTCCATTCTGGTTCCCAATTTGAATGTCAGCTTGAGGTAGCATGCGGACAGGAAGGAGATCCATGGGGAAGGCAAAGCACAGAGTGCTTACCATATAGCTCCAGGCCCCTGAGCTAGCTTGACAAGCATGGAAGTTAAAGCCTGTCTAGAACTGCCTTCCAGAGGCCGTTTTAAAGTAGGGGGACCTCTTGCTACACAAGCTAGCAAGATAGAGTGTCCTGCTCTGGCCTTTGCTCTGACAACACAGTGGATGCAAAGTGCCTGTGCAATGGAGGGTGCTCTGAAGCTGCAGGAGAGACTTTTGGCACACAGTGTTCTCCCATGCCAAATGGTGCCGACACAGTGTGCATCTCTTCCTGCAAGGCTCTTGAGCACTTCAAGAGTACGTGGACTAGAGTTTCAGGAACGTGCTGCAGGCCTTTCTGGATGGAAAAGCTGCCGCCTCTTCAGAGGCCAATTGTCACGTTTCGTGTGTCCTCCAGATCAACAGTGTTGTCTGCTGAGCTCCTTGCAAGGGATGGCAAGCACCCTGTTTCCTCGGAAGAGACTCCCCTTTCCAATAAGCGGCTTGCCAGCCAGGGAAGAAAAGTCAAGTAGCAAAGGAGATCAGCATGCAGCTTAAAGGCCTCTGGAATCCTGCTTTACAATGGGGTCCTGGGTCTTTGGTCATCAGGCTTCCATGTGAATGGGGACACACAGCCTGTGTCCCTGCAGCTTCTGAGCAGGCAAAGAGATATGCATGCCACACACTGGGACATTCTCAAATGAACTTTGCTCAGTAGTGGGCCTGCGTGCTGTGAATGGTCTACGTGAGGCAGGCCTTAGGGAATCCTAGGTGATACAGGGACTTGCCAGGGACTAGCAGTGTTCATGGTCATCATTTCCATTTAGTGCAGGCTGGAGGCACATTCAAGGATCTCTCTGAGGCAGAGACACCTCAGGTAGGATTTCCCAGGGTGAGCACGTAGCACAGCATTTCTCTCATTGCAGTTCCACATTCCTCCCACAGGCAGTCCTGCCTGGCATTCTGGGATTCCCTAGAATGGTGTTCCTCGGGCAGTTGGAAAGTTGGGAATTGTAGATCTGCAAGCATGGCAAGCATGTCTTTGACATGGCTTTGTATACAAAGGGGATTCCATGGGCACCAGGCACTACGGAGACTTTTGGCACACAGGGAAGATGTTCCACACACAGTGTTCCCCGTGGAAAGCAGAGCGACCCCCAGCACACGTTTGCAATGAGTGGCACTCTCCCATGGAAGCACTACTTGGACCAAGGTTTCATTGCCCCTGCTGCAGGCCTTTCTAAATGGAGAGACTGCAGCTCATCTGGAGGCTACAGATCAATGACCATTCACCCTCGAGTTCCAGAGTGTTGTGGGATGGGGTCCTAGCAAGGAATGGCAAGCACCCTGTATCTCTCAAGCAGTGATCTTTGGAGGACCACTGTGTGACCAGAGCTGCATCTGGGGGTTCCTCGCAAGCTGACCACAGTGTCCTTTGGCCACAGCTGGTGTGTGTGCAGAGTTCAGGGCTCTGCCCTGCTCTCCTGGCTAGAGTGCTGATTGCTCTGCATTACAAAGAGCCTCAGCAACACAGCTCTAGGCCCTTCATTGTGGGCCAGGAAGGCCTGCTCTAGGTGGGAAGTGCTGAGCTGCACGGAGAAATCCCTGTGCTTCACATTCACCCTGGGAGCTTCTCCCAGTGGTCCATCTACCACCAGTAGAAGCTAACTTGTAGAAACTGCCTGGGAAAGCAGGACACACTTTCCCTCTGCACAGCTAGGCTTCCACAAAGCCAGAGAACCCTAAGCCTCCTAAGGCCTTCACTTTGTTATGCCCCGCAAGGTGTGCCATTGATCTGCCGAGGATATTGGCTTGCTCTAAAGACGGAGGCTTGGGACTGTGTATCCTGTCACAGTGGAGAGACTGCAGGCTTCCCTTGGCATCTGGTGTGAGAAAGGAAGGGCAATGCCCCCTTTGCACAGCGTGAGGCTTGCCACCTCCAAGCGGTCCTCCAAACCCTGTTGCTCCCCACCTTCCCTTCACTGCTGGCAAGCTTCTGGCAGGAACAGAGAGTTTCCCCAAGAAACATGCAGCTTGCCATTCTAGGTAGGAACTCATCCCTTAAGCCCCCTCCCTAAAAGGGGAATGAAACATGACCACAAGCCTCCAGGGAAGGTTCCATTTCTGCCTCCAGCAAGGCATGCCTCAGGTGCCTGGGCATTCTTCTCCATGGATTGCTTTCATGATTCTGTGCTCCCTCCAAGGTTGTGTCAGCTCCTGTGTGCACCATATTGCATGCAGGACCATTGTGTGCCAAAGGGGTTTTCTGGGAATGCGGAGCCACAGGGCTCCAGCCACGGGGGCCTGTGGAGCAGCTTGTTTGTGTACTGAGGGAAAGCCTCTGCCCTGCTCTCCTCGTTCGAGAGGTTGATGTCCCCAGCTTTCCATCAGCCTCGGCAACACACACCTAGGCCCTACTTTCCACTTCCAGCAGGCCTCCTGCTCAAAGTGAGGACAGCTGAGCTGCTCTGCATAAGCACTGTGCTGAGCCCTCAGCCTGGGAGCTCCTAGGAGAGGGCTGCATACCTCTAACTGATGTTGCACCTGATCACCTCCTGGGGAAGTGCCACAGAGGTTCCCTTTGCACGGCTAGGCCTCAGCATGCCAGGGGATCCCTCAGGCCTTCCAAAGGTCTTCACTTTCTATGACCTCTCAGCCTGTAGTCTCTGTGCTGAGGAAAGTGTCTTCATGCACAGACTGTGGGATGCAGCCTCTGTGTCTTGTCACAGCTCCGAAAATGCAGGGACAGATGCCGTGTGTTAACCCACACATTGGTGCCTGCCAGGGAAGGCAGTCAACTTCCCTTTGGTAGGCACAAGGATTCCAGCCTCACAGGTGCCCTCTGAACACCTTTGCTTGCTGACTAGTCTTCCCAGCTGGACAGCCCCTGGGAGGAGAAGAGGGTTTTCCCAATTGAAACAGGGGGCTGGCAATTCCCTGGAAGGCGCTCAGCCCTCAAGCCTCCTTCATTGGAGGGGACATGCAACCTGACCCCCAGCCTCCCGGAAATATGCCCTGTTCCCTGCCAGAAAGACAGGCAGCCCTGGCCTGATGACGGATGCACTGGTGGGCTTTCTCATTTCCGTGCCTTCAGGAGGCTCTGTGAGCTCCTGTGTGCTCCTTTCTTCACAGAGGACAGCTGTCTGCCATAAGCTTCGTGGGGGGCTTTTGAGCAACAAGGCTTCAGCCATGGGGGCCTCTGGATCAGCTTGTTTCTGTGCTGAGGGAAAAGCTCCCCCTGCTCTCCTTGTTAGAGAGGTTGATGTCCCCAGCATGCCAGCAGCCTCAGGAACACACACCTAGGCCCTTCTTTCCATTTCAGTCAGGCCTCCTGCTCTCAGTGAGAACACCTGAGCAGTGGTGTATACGCTCTGTGCTGAGCCCTCTGCCTGGGAGCTCCTACTGGAGAGCTCCCTCCTTCTAAGTGAAGCTGGATTGGATGACCTACATGGAGAACTGCAACACACTTTCCCTTTGCACTGCTAGGCCTCAACAAGTACCAGGGTCCTGTAGCCTTCCCATGGTCCTTACTATTGTCATGCCTTCTCAGCCTGCAATCTCTGTGCTAGGGAGCCAGTAGAGACCATTTGGGCTGCAGCCATTTCTGGATGGAGAACCTGCAGCTCACCTAGAGTCTATCAGTCTTTTTGTTTTCACCTCAAATGACAGAGTGCTGTGGGATGCCATCCAGGCCAGGAAGGGCAAGCACCCGGTTTCTTTGGAGTAGACTCACGTGATCTCTGGGACACTTGTCAGCAGTGAAGAGAAGATGGGTAGCAAGTGTGATTTCCTTGAAGCTTGGAGGCCACAGCTATCTCGCTTCCCAATGAGGAAATAACTTCTTATCATATCAGGGCCCGCCTTTAAAGTGGCCAGCCAGCCTCTGTTTCTGCAGCTTCTGAACCACCAGCAGAAACACCTGCCCCAACGGGGCACTTTCATGAATGCATTTTGCTCCCCCAGAGTGTCTGAATGCCATGTATGGCCTTAGCAGGAGAAGGCCCCAGTAGGCCTAGAAGACCTTGCCATGCACTGGCAGGGCTCCGGGCAAAGCTGTCCTTTCTCTCCATTCTGCTTCCCAATTTGAATGTCAGCTTGAGGTAGCATGCGGACAGGAAGGAGATCCATGGGGAAGGCAAAGCACAGAGTGCTTACCATATAGCTCCAGGCCCCTGAGCTAGCTTGACAAGCATGGAAGTTAAAGCCTGTCTAGAACTGCCTTCCAGAGGCCGTTTTAAAGTAGGGGGACCTCTTGCTACACAAGCTAGCAAGATAGAGTGTCCTGCTCTGGCCTTTGCTCTGACAACACAGTGGATGCAAAGTGCCTGTGCAATGGAGGGTGCTCTGAAGCTGCAGGAGAGACTTTTGGCACACAGTGTTCTCCCATGCCAAATGGTGCCGACACAGTGTGCATCTCTTCCTGCAAGGCTCTTGAGCACTTCCAGAGTACGTGGACTAGAGTTTCAGGGAACGTGCTGCAGGCCTTTCTGGATGGAAAAGCTGCCGCCTCTTCAGAGGCCAATTGTCACGTTTCGTGTGTCCTCCAGATCAACAGTGTTGTCTGCTGAGCTCCTTGCAAGGGATGGCAAGCACCCTGTTTCCTCGGAAGAGACTCCCCTTTCCAATAAGCGGCTTGCCAGCAGGGAAGAAAAGTCAAGTAGCAAAGGAGATCAGCATGCAGCTTAAAGGCCTCTGGAATCCTGCTTTACAATGGGGTCCTGGGTCTTTGGTCATCAGGCTTCCATGTGAATGGGGACACACAGCCTGTGTCCCTGCAGCTTCTGAGCAGGCAAAGAGATATGCATGCCACACACTGGGACATTCTCAAATGAACTTTGCTCAGTAGTGGGCCTGCGTGCTGTGAATGGTCTACGTGAGGCAGGCCTTAGGGAATCCTAGGTGATACAGGGACTTGCCAGGGACTAGCAGTGTTCATGGTCATCATTTCCATTTAGTGCAGGCTGGAGGCACATTCAAGGATCTCTCTGAGGCAGAGACACCTCAGGTAGGATTCCCCAGGGTGAGCACGTAGCACAGCATTTCTCTCATTGCAGTTCCACATTCCTCCCACAGGCAGTCCTGCCTGGCATTCTGGGATTCCCTAGAATGGTGTTCCTCGGGCAGTTGGAAAGTTGGGAATTGTAGATCTGCAAGCATGGCAAGCATGTCTTTGACATGGCTTTGTATACAAAGGGGATTCCATGGGCACCAGGCACTACGGAGACTTTTGGCACACAGGGAAGATGTTCCACACACAGTGTTCCCCGTGGAAAGCAGAGCGACCCCCAGCACACGTTTGCAATGAGTGGCACTCTCCCATGGAAGCACTACTTGGACCAAGGTTTCATTGCCCCTGCTGCAGGCCTTTCTAAATGGAGAGACTGCAGCTCATCTGGAGGCTACAGATCAATGACCATTCACCCTCGAGTTCCAGAGTGTTGTGGGATGGGGTCCTAGCAAGGAATGGCAAGCACCCTGTATCTCTCAAGCAGTGATCTTTGGAGGACCACTGTGTGACCAGAGCTGCATCTGGGGGTTCCTCGCAAGCTGACCACAGTGTCCTTTGGCCACAGCTGGTGTGTGTGCAGAGTTCAGGGCTCTGCCCTGCTCTCCTGGCTAGAGTGCTGATTGCTCTGCATTACAAAGAGCCTCAGCAACACAGCTCTAGGCCCTTCATTGTGGGCCAGGAAGGCCTGCTCTAGGTGGGAAGTGCTGAGCTGCACGGAGAAATCCCTGTGCTTCACATTCACCCTGGGAGCTTCTCCCAGTGGTCCATCTACCACCAGTAGAAGCTAACTTGTAGAAACTGCCTGGGAAAGCAGGACACACTTTCCCTCTGCACAGCTAGGCTTCCACAAAGCCAGAGAACCCTAAGCCTCCCTAAGGCCTTCACTTTGTTATGCCCCGCAAGGTGTGCCATTGATCTGCCGAGGATATTGGCTTGCTCTAAAGACGGAGGCTTGGGACTGTGTATCCTGTCACAGTGGAGAGACTGCAGGCTTCCCTTGGCATCTGGTGTGAGAAAGGAAGGGCAATGCCCCCTTTGCACAGCGTGAGGCTTGCCACCTCCAAGCGGTCCTCCAAACCCTGTTGCTCCCCACCTTCCCTTCACTGCTGGCAAGCTTCTGGCAGGAACAGAGAGTTTCCCCCAAGAAACATGCAGCTTGCCATTCTAGGTAGGAACTCATCCCTTAAGCCCCCTCCCTAAAAGGGGAATGAAACATGACCACAAGCCTCCAGGGAAGGTTCCATTTCTGCCTCCAGCAAGGCATGCCTCAGGTGCCTGGGCATTCTTCTCCATGGATTGCTTTCATGATTCTGTGCTCCCTCCAAGGTTGTGTCAGCTCCTGTGTGCACCATATTGCATGCAGGACCATTGTGTGCCAAAGGGGTTTTCTGGGAATGCGGAGCCACAGGGCTCCAGCCACGGGGGCCTGTGGAGCAGCTTGTTTGTGTACTGAGGGAAAGCCTCTGCCCTGCTCTCCTCGTTCGAGAGGTTGATGTCCCCAGCTTTCCATCAGCCTCGGCAACACACACCTAGGCCCTACTTTCCACTTCCAGCAGGCCTCCTGCTCAAAGTGAGGACAGCTGAGCTGCTCTGCATAAGCACTGTGCTGAGCCCTCAGCCTGGGAGCTCCTAGGAGAGGGCTGCATACCTCTAACTGATGTTGCACCTGATCACCTCCCTGGGGAAGTGCCACAGAGGTTCCCTTTGCACGGCTAGGCCTCAGCATGCCAGGGGATCCCTCAGGCCTTCCAAAGGTCTTCACTTTCTATGACCTCTCAGCCTGTAGTCTCTGTGCTGAGGAAAGTGTCTTCATGCACAGACTGTGGGTGCAGCCTCTGTGTCTTGTCACAGCTCCGAAAATGCAGGGACAGATGCCGTGTGTTAACCCACACATTGGTGCCTGCCAGGGAAGGCAGTCAACTTCCCTTTGGTAGGCACAAGGATTCCAGCCTCACAGGTGCCCTCTGAACACCTTTGCTTGCTGACTAGTCTTCCCAGCTGGACAGCCCCTGGGAGGAGAAGAGGGTTTTCCCAATTGAAACAGGGGGCTGGCAATTCCCTGGAAGGCGCTCAGCCCTCAAGCCTCCTTCATTGGAGGGGACATGCAACCTGACCCCCAGCCTCCCGGAAATATGCCCTGTTCCCTGCCAGAAAGACAGGCAGCCCTGGCCTGATGACGGATGCACTGGTGGGCTTTCTCATTTCCGTGCCTTCAGGAGGCTCTGTGAGCTCCTGTGTGCTCCTTTCTTCACAGAGGACAGCTGTCTGCCATAAGCTTCGTGGGGGGCTTTTGAGCAACAAGGCTTCAGCCATGGGGGCCTCTGGATCAGCTTGTTTCTGTGCTGAGGGAAAAGCTCCCCCTGCTCTCCTTGTTAGAGAGGTTGATGTCCCCAGCATGCCAGCAGCCTCAGGAACACACACCTAGGCCCTTCTTTCCATTTCAGTCAGGCCTCCTGCTCTCAGTGAGAACACCTGAGCAGTGGTGTATACGCTCTGTGCTGAGCCCTCTGCCTGGGAGCTCCTACTGGAGAGCTCCCTCCTTCTAAGTGAAGCTGGATTGGATGACCTACATGGAGAACTGCAACACACTTTCCCTTTGCACTGCTAGGCCTCAACAAGTACCAGGGTCCTGTAGCCTTCCCATGGTCCTTACTATTGTCATGCCTTCTCAGCCTGCAATCTCTGTGCTAGGGAGCCAGTAGAGACCATTTGGGCTGCAGCCATTTCTGGATGGAGAACCTGCAGCTCACCTAGAGTCTATCAGTCTTTTTGTTTTCACCTCAAATGACAGAGTGCTGTGGGATGCCATCCAGGCCAGGAAGGGCAAGCACCCGGTTTCTTTGGAGTAGACTCACGTGATCTCTGGGACACTTGTCAGCAGTGAAGAGAAGATGGGTAGCAAGTGTGATTTCCTTGAAGCTTGGAGGCCACAGCTATCTCGCTTCCCAATGAGGAAATAACTTCTTATCATATCAGGGCCCGCCTTTAAAGTGGCCAGCCAGCCTCTGTTTCTGCAGCTTCTGAACCACCAGCAGAAACACCTGCCCCAACGGGGCACTTTCATGAATGCATTTTGCTCCCCCAGAGTGTCTGAATGCCATGTATGGCCTTAGCAGGAGAAGGCCCCAGTAGGCCTAGAAGACCTTGCCATGCACTGGCAGGGCTCCGGGCAAAGCTGTCCTTTCTCTCCATTCTGGTTCCCAATTTGAATGTCAGCTTGAGGTAGCATGCGGACAGGAAGGAGATCCATGGGGAAGGCAAAGCACAGAGTGCTTACCATATAGCTCCAGGCCCCTGAGCTAGCTTGACAAGCATGGAAGTTAAAGCCTGTCTAGAACTGCCTTCCAGAGGCCGTTTTAAAGTAGGGGGACCCCTTGCTACACAAGCTAGCAAGATAGAGTGTCCTGCTCTGGCCTTTGCTCTGACAACACAGTGGATGCAAAGTGCCTGTGCAATGGAGGGTGCTCTGAAGCTGCAGGAGAGACTTTTGGCACACAGTGTTCTCCCATGCCAAATGGTGCCGACACAGTGTGCATCTCTTCCTGCAAGGCTCTTGAGCACTTCCAGAGTACGTGGACTAGAGTTTCAGGGAACGTGCTGCAGGCCTTTCTGGATGGAAAAGCTGCCGCCTCTTCAGAGGCCAATTGTCACGTTTCGTGTGTCCTCCAGATCAACAGTGTTGTCTGCTGAGCTCCTTGCAAGGGATGGCAAGCACCCTGTTTCCTCGGAAGAGACTCCCCTTTCCAATAAGCGGCTTGCCAGCAGGGAAGAAAAGTCAAGTAGCAAAGGAGATCAGCATGCAGCTTAGAGGCCTCTGGAATCCTGCTTTACAATGGGGTCCTGGGTCTTTGGTCATCAGGCTTCCATGTGAATGGGGACACACAGCCTGTGTCCCTGCAGCTTCTGAGCAGGCAAAGAGATATGCATGCCACACACTGGGACATTCTCAAATGAACTTTGCTCAGTAGTGGGCCTGCGTGCTGTGAATGGTCTACGTGAGGCAGGCCTTAGGGAATCCTAGGTGATACAGGGACTTGCCAGGGACTAGCAGTGTTCATGGTCATCATTTCCATTTAGTGCAGGCTGGAGGCACATTCAAGGATCTCTCTGAGGCAGAGACACCTCAGGTAGGATTTCCCAGGGTGAGCACGTAGCACAGCATTTCTCTCATTGCAGTTCCACATTCCTCCCACAGGCAGTCCTGCCTGGCATTCTGGGATTCCCTAGAATGGTGTTCCTCGGGCAGTTGGAAAGTTGGGAATTGTAGATCTGCAAGCATGGCAAGCATGTCTTTGACATGGCTTTGTATACAAAGGGGATTCCATGGGCACCAGGCACTACGGAGACTTTTGGCACACAGGGAAGATGTTCCACACACAGTGTTCCCCGTGGAAAGCAGAGCGACCCCCAGCACACGTTTGCAATGAGTGGCACTCTCCCATGGAAGCACTACTTGGACCAAGGTTTCATTGCCCCTGCTGCAGGCCTTTCTAAATGGAGAGACTGCAGCTCATCTGGAGGCTACAGATCAATGACCATTCACCCTCGAGTTCCAGAGTGTTGTGGGATGGGGTCCTAGCAAGGAATGGCAAGCACCCTGTATCTCTCAAGCAGTGATCTTTGGAGGACCACTGTGTGACCAGAGCTGCATCTGGGGGTTCCTCGCAAGCTGACCACAGTGTCCTTTGGCCACAGCTGGTGTGTGTGCAGAGTTCAGGGCTCTGCCCTGCTCTCCTGGCTAGAGTGCTGATTGCTCTGCATTACAAAGAGCCTCAGCAACACAGCTCTAGGCCCTTCATTGTGGGCCAGGAAGGCCTGCTCTAGGTGGGAAGTGCTGAGCTGCACGGAGAAATCCCTGTGCTTCACATTCACCCTGGGAGCTTCTCCCAGTGGTCCATCTACCACCAGTAGAAGCTAACTTGTAGAAACTGCCTGGGAAAGCAGGACACACTTTCCCTCTGCACAGCTAGGCTTCCACAAAGCCAGAGAACCCTAAGCCTCCCTAAGGCCTTCACTTTGTTATGCCCCGCAAGGTGTGCCATTGATCTGCCGAGGATATTGGCTTGCTCTAAAGACGGAGGCTTGGGACTGTGTATCCTGTCACAGTGGAGAGACTGCAGGCTTCCCTTGGCATCTGGTGTGAGAAAGGAAGGGCAATGCCCCCTTTGCACAGCGTGAGGCTTGCCACCTCCAAGCGGTCCTCCAAACCCTGTTGCTCCCCACCTTCCCTTCACTGCTGGCAAGCTTCTGGCAGGAACAGAGAGTTTCCCCCAAGAAACATGCAGCTTGCCATTCTAGGTAGGAACTCATCCCTCAAGCCCCCTCCCTAAAAGGGGAATGAAACATGACCACAAGCCTCCAGGGAAGGTTCCATTTCTGCCTCCAGCAAGGCATGCCTCAGGTGCCTGGGCATTCTTCTCCATGGATTGCTTTCATGATTCTCTGCTCCCTCCAAGGTTGTGTCAGCTCCTGTGTGCACCATATTGCATGCAGGACCATTGTGTGCCAAAGGCGTTTTCTGGGAATGCGGAGCCACAGGGCTCCAGCCACGGGGGCCTGTGGAGCAGCTTGTTTGTGTACTGAGGGAAAGCCTCTGCCCTGCTCTCCTCGTTCGAGAGGTTGATGTCCCCAGCTTTCCATCAGCCTCGGCAACACACACCTAGGCCCTACTTTCCACTTCCAGCAGGCCTCCTGCTCAAAGTGAGGACAGCTGAGCTGCTCTGCATAAGCACTGTGCTGAGCCCTCAGCCTGGGAGCTCCTAGGAGAGGGCTGCATACCTCTAACTGATGTTGCACCTGATCACCTCCCTGGGGAAGTGCCACAGAGGTTCCCTTTGCACGGCTAGGCCTCAGCATGCCAGGGGATCCCTCAGGCCTTCCAAAGGTCTTCACTTTCTATGACCTCTCAGCCTGTAGTCTCTGTGCTGAGGAAAGTGTCTTCATGCACAGACTGTGGGTGCAGCCTCTGTGTCTTGTCACAGCTCCGAAAATGCAGGGACAGATGCCGTGTGTTAACCCACACATTGGTGCCTGCCAGGGAAGGCAGTCAACTTCCCTTTGGTAGGCACAAGGATTCCAGCCTCACAGGTGCCCTCTGAACACCTTTGCTTGCTGACTAGTCTTCCCAGCTGGACAGCCCCTGGGAGGAGAAGAGGGTTTTCCCAATTGAAACAGGGGGCTGGCAATTCCCTGGAAGGCGCTCAGCCCTCAAGCCTCCTTCATTGGAGGGGACATGCAACCTGACCCCCAGCCTCCCGGAAATATGCCCTGTTCCCTGCCAGAAAGACAGGCAGCCCTGGCCTGATGACGGATGCACTGGTGGGCTTTCTCATTTCCGTGCCTTCAGGAGGCTCTGTGAGCTCCTGTGTGCTCCTTTCTTCACAGAGGACAGCTGTCTGCCATAAGCTTCGTGGGGGGCTTTTGAGCAACAAGGCTTCAGCCATGGGGGCCTCTGGATCAGCTTGTTTCTGTGCTGAGGGAAAAGCTCCCCCTGCTCTCCTTGTTAGAGAGGTTGATGTCCCCAGCATGCCAGCAGCCTCAGGAACACACACCTAGGCCCTTCTTTCCATTTCAGTCAGGCCTCCTGCTCTCAGTGAGAACACCTGAGCAGTGGTGTATACGCTCTGTGCTGAGCCCTCTGCCTGGGAGCTCCTACTGGAGAGCTCCCTCCTTCTAAGTGAAGCTGGATTGGATGACCTACATGGAGAACTGCAACACACTTTCCCTTTGCACTGCTAGGCCTCAACAAGTACCAGGGTCCTGTAGCCTTCCCATGGTCCTTACTATTGTCATGCCTTCTCAGCCTGCAATCTCTGTGCTAGGGAGCCAGTAGAGACCATTTGGGCTGCAGCCATTTCTGGATGGAGAACCTGCAGCTCACCTAGAGTCTATCAGTCTTTTTGTTTTCACCTCAAATGACAGAGTGCTGTGGGATGCCATCCAGGCCAGGAAGGGCAAGCACCCGGTTTCTTTGGAGTAGACTCACGTGATCTCTGGGACACTTGTCAGCAGTGAAGAGAAGATGGGTAGCAAGTGTGATTTCCTTGAAGCTTGGAGGCCACAGCTATCTCGCTTCCCAATGAGGAAATAACTTCTTATCATATCAGGGCCCGCCTTTAAAGTGGCCAGCCAGCCTCTGTTTCTGCAGCTTCTGAACCACCAGCAGAAACACCTGCCCCAACGGGGCACTTTCATGAATGCATTTTGCTCCCCCAGCGTGTCTGAATGCCATGTATGGCCTTAGCAGGAGAAGGCCCCAGTAGGCCTAGAAGACCTTGCCATGCACTGGCAGGGCTCCGGGCAAAGCTGTCCTTTCTCTCCATTCTGCTTCCCAATTTGAATGTCAGCTTGAGGTAGCATGCGGACAGGAAGGAGATCCATGGGGAAGGCAAAGCACAGAGTGCTTACCATATAGCTCCAGGCCCCTGAGCTAGCTTGACAAGCATGGAAGTTAAAGCCTGTCTAGAACTGCCTTCCAGAGGCCGTTTTAAAGTAGGGGGACCCCTTGCTACACAAGCTAGCAAGATAGAGTGTCCTGCTCTGGCCTTTGCTCTGACAACACAGTGGATGCAAAGTGCCTGTGCAATGGAGGGTGCTCTGAAGCTGCAGGAGAGACTTTTGGCACACAGTGTTCTCCCATGCCAAATGGTGCCGACACAGTGTGCATCTCTTCCTGCAAGGCTCTTGAGCACTTCCAGAGTACGTGGACTAGAGTTTCAGGGAACGTGCTGCAGGCCTTTCTGGATGGAAAAGCTGCCGCCTCTTCAGAGGCCAATTGTCACGTTTCGTGTGTCCTCCAGATCAACAGTGTTGTCTGCTGAGCTCCTTGCAAGGGATGGCAAGCACCCTGTTTCCTCGGAAGAGACTCCCCTTTCCAATAAGCGGCTTGCCAGCAGGGAAGAAAAGTCAAGTAGCAAAGGAGATCAGCATGCAGCTTAAAGGCCTCTGGAATCCTGCTTTACAATGGGGTCCTGGGTCTTTGGTCATCAGGCTTCCATGTGAATGGGGACACACAGCCTGTGTCCCTGCAGCTTCTGAGCAGGCAAAGAGATATGCATGCCACACACTGGGACATTCTCAAATGAACTTTGCTCAGTAGTGGGCCTGCGTGCTGTGAATGGTCTACGTGAGGCAGGCCTTAGGGAATCCTAGGTGATACAGGGACTTGCCAGGGACTAGCAGTGTTCATGGTCATCATTTCCATTTAGTGCAGGCTGGAGGCACATTCAAGGATCTCTCTGAGGCAGAGACACCTCAGGTAGGATTTCCCAGGGTGAGCACGTAGCACAGCATTTCTCTCATTGCAGTTCCACATTCCTCCCACAGGCAGTCCTGCCTGGCATTCTGGGATTCCCTAGAATGGTGTTCCTCGGGCAGTTGGAAAGTTGGGAATTGTAGATCTGCAAGCATGGCAAGCATGTCTTTGACATGGCTTTGTATACAAAGGGGATTCCATGGGCACCAGGCACTACGGAGACTTTTGGCACACAGGGAAGATGTTCCACACACAGTGTTCCCCGTGGAAAGCAGAGCGACCCCCAGCACACGTTTGCAATGAGTGGCACTCTCCCATGGAAGCACTACTTGGACCAAGGTTTCATTGCCCCTGCTGCAGGCCTTTCTAAATGGAGAGACTGCAGCTCATCTGGAGGCTACAGATCAATGACCATTCACCCTCGAGTTCCAGAGTGTTGTGGGATGGGGTCCTAGCAAGGAATGGCAAGCACCCTGTATCTCTCAAGCAGTGATCTTTGGAGGACCACTGTGTGACCAGAGCTGCATCTGGGGGTTCCTCGCAAGCTGACCACAGTGTCCTTTGGCCACAGCTGGTGTGTGTGCAGAGTTCAGGGCTCTGCCCTGCTCTCCTGGCTAGAGTGCTGATTGCTCTGCATTACAAAGAGCCTCAGCAACACAGCTCTAGGCCCTTCATTGTGGGCCAGGAAGGCCTGCTCTAGGTGGGAAGTGCTGAGCTGCACGGAGAAATCCCTGTGCTTCACATTCACCCTGGGAGCTTCTCCCAGTGGTCCATCTACCACCAGTAGAAGCTAACTTGTAGAAACTGCCTGGGAAAGCAGGACACACTTTCCCTCTGCACAGCTAGGCTTCCACAAAGCCAGAGAACCCTAAGCCTCCCTAAGGCCTTCACTTTGTTATGCCCCGCAAGGTGTGCCATTGATCTGCCGAGGATATTGGCTTGCTCTAAAGACGGAGGCTTGGGACTGTGTATCCTGTCACAGTGGAGAGACTGCAGGCTTCCCTTGGCATCTGGTGTGAGAAAGGAAGGGCAATGCCCCCTTTGCACAGCGTGAGGCTTGCCACCTCCAAGCGGTCCTCCAAACCCTGTTGCTCCCCACCTTCCCTTCACTGCTGGCAAGCTTCTGGCAGGAACAGAGAGTTTCCCCCAAGAAACATGCAGCTTGCCATTCTAGGTAGGAACTCATCCCTTAAGCCCCCTCCCTAAAAGGGGAATGAAACATGACCACAAGCCTCCAGGGAAGGTTCCATTTCTGCCTCCAGCAAGGCATGCCTCAGGTGCCTGGGCATTCTTCTCCATGGATTGCTTTCATGATTCTGTGCTCCCTCCAAGGTTGTGTCAGCTCCTGTGTGCACCATATTGCATGCAGGACCATTGTGTGCCAAAGGGGTTTTCTGGGAATGCGGAGCCACAGGGCTCCAGCCACGGGGGCCTGTGGAGCAGCTTGTTTGTGTACTGAGGGAAAGCCTCTGCCCTGCTCTCCTCGTTCGAGAGGTTGATGTCCCCAGCTTTCCATCAGCCTCGGCAACACACACCTAGGCCCTACTTTCCACTTCCAGCAGGCCTCCTGCTCAAAGTGAGGACAGCTGAGCTGCTCTGCATAAGCACTGTGCTGAGCCCTCAGCCTGGGAGCTCCTAGGAGAGGGCTGCATACCTCTAACTGATGTTGCACCTGATCACCTCCCTGGGGAAGTGCCACAGAGGTTCCCTTTGCACGGCTAGGCCTCAGCATGCCAGGGGATCCCTCAGGCCTTCCAAAGGTCTTCACTTTCTATGACCTCTCAGCCTGTAGTCTCTGTGCTGAGGAAAGTGTCTTCATGCACAGACTGTGGGTGCAGCCTCTGTGTCTTGTCACAGCTCCGAAAATGCAGGGACAGATGCCGTGTGTTAACCCACACATTGGTGCCTGCCAGGGAAGGCAGTCAACTTCCCTTTGGTAGGCACAAGGATTCCAGCCTCACAGGTGCCCTCTGAACACCTTTGCTTGCTGACTAGTCTTCCCAGCTGGACAGCCCCTGGGAGGAGAAGAGGGTTTTCCCAATTGAAACAGGGGGCTGGCAATTCCCTGGAAGGCGCTCAGCCCTCAAGCCTCCTTCATTGGAGGGGACATGCAACCTGACCCCCAGCCTCCCGGAAATATGCCCTGTTCCCTGCCAGAAAGACAGGCAGCCCTGGCCTGATGACGGATGCACTGGTGGGCTTTCTCATTTCCGTGCCTTCAGGAGGCTCTGTGAGCTCCTGTGTGCTCCTTTCTTCACAGAGGACAGCTGTCTGCCATAAGCTTCGTGGGGGGCTTTTGAGCAACAAGGCTTCAGCCATGGGGGCCTCTGGATCAGCTTGTTTCTGTGCTGAGGGAAAAGCTCCCCCTGCTCTCCTTGTTAGAGAGGTTGATGTCCCCAGCATGCCAGCAGCCTCAGGAACACACACCTAGGCCCTTCTTTCCATTTCAGTCAGGCCTCCTGCTCTCAGTGAGAACACCTGAGCAGTGGTGTATACGCTCTGTGCTGAGCCCTCTGCCTGGGAGCTCCTACTGGAGAGCTCCCTCCTTCTAAGTGAAGCTGGATTGGATGACCTACATGGAGAACTGCAACACACTTTCCCTTTGCACTGCTAGGCCTCAACAAGTACCAGGGTCCTGTAGCCTTCCCATGGTCCTTACTATTGTCATGCCTTCTCAGCCTGCAATCTCTGTGCTAGGGAGCCAGTAGAGACCATTTGGGCTGCAGCCATTTCTGGATGGAGAACCTGCAGCTCACCTAGAGTCTATCAGTCTTTTTGTTTTCACCTCAAATGACAGAGTGCTGTGGGATGCCATCCAGGCCAGGAAGGGCAAGCACCCGGTTTCTTTGGAGTAGACTCACGTGATCTCTGGGACACTTGTCAGCAGTGAAGAGAAGATGGGTAGCAAGTGTGATTTCCTTGAAGCTTGGAGGCCACAGCTATCTCGCTTCCCAATGAGGAAATAACTTCTTATCATATCAGGGCCCGCCTTTAAAGTGGCCAGCCAGCCTCTGTTTCTGCAGCTTCTGAACCACCAGCAGAAACACCTGCCCCAACGGGGCACTTTCATGAATGCATTTTGCTCCCCCAGCGTGTCTGAATGCCATGTATGGCCTTAGCAGGAGAAGGCCCCAGTAGGCCTAGAAGACCTTGCCATGCACTGGCAGGGCTCCGGGCAAAGCTGTCCTTTCTCTCCATTCTGCTTCCCAATTTGAATGTCAGCTTGAGGTAGCATGCGGACAGGAAGGAGATCCATGGGGAAGGCAAAGCACAGAGTGCTTACCATATAGCTCCAGGCCCCTGAGCTAGCTTGACAAGCATGGAAGTTAAAGCCTGTCTAGAACTGCCTTCCAGAGGCCGTTTTAAAGTAGGGGGACCCCTTGCTACACAAGCTTGCAAGATAGAGTGTCCTGCTCTGGCCTTTGCTCTGACAACACAGTGGATGCAAAGTGCCTGTGCAATGGAGGGTGCTCTGAAGCTGCAGGAGAGACTTTTGGCACACAGTGTTCTCCCATGCCAAATGGTGCCGACACAGTGTGCATCTCTTCCTGCAAGGCTCTTGAGCACTTCCAGAGTACGTGGACTAGAGTTTCAGGGAACGTGCTGCAGGCCTTTCTGGATGGAAAAGCTGCCGCCTCTTCAGAGGCCAATTGTCACGTTTCGTGTGTCCTCCAGATCAACAGTGTTGTCTGCTGAGCTCCTTGCAAGGGATGGCAAGCACCCTGTTTCCTCGGAAGAGACTCCCCTTTCCAATAAGCGGCTTGCCAGCAGGGAAGAAAAGTCAAGTAGCAAAGGAGATCAGCATGCAGCTTAGAGGCCTCTGGAATCCTGCTTTACAATGGGGTCCTGGGTCTTTGGTCATCAGGCTTCCATGTGAATGGGGACACACAGCCTGTGTCCCTGCAGCTTCTGAGCAGGCAAAGAGATATGCATGCCACACACTGGGACATTCTCAAATGAACTTTGCTCAGTAGTGGGCCTGCGTGCTGTGAATGGTCTACGTGAGGCAGGCCTTAGGGAATCCTAGGTGATACAGGGACTTGCCAGGGACTAGCAGTGTTCATGGTCATCATTTCCATTTAGTGCAGGCTGGAGGCACATTCAAGGATCTCTCTGAGGCAGAGACACCTCAGGTAGGATTTCCCAGGGTGAGCACGTAGCACAGCATTTCTCTCATTGCAGTTCCACATTCCTCCCACAGGCAGTCCTGCCTGGCATTCTGGGATTCCCTAGAATGGTGTTCCTCGGGCAGTTGGAAAGTTGGGAATTGTAGATCTGCAAGCATGGCAAGCATGTCTTTGACATGGCTTTGTATACAAAGGGGATTCCATGGGCACCAGGCACTACGGAGACTTTTGGCACACAGGGAAGATGTTCCACACACAGTGTTCCCCGTGGAAAGCAGAGCGACCCCCAGCACACGTTTGCAATGAGTGGCACTCTCCCATGGAAGCACTACTTGGACCAAGGTTTCATTGCCCCTGCTGCAGGCCTTTCTAAATGGAGAGACTGCAGCTCATCTGGAGGCTACAGATCAATGACCATTCACCCTCGAGTTCCAGAGTGTTGTGGGATGGGGTCCTAGCAAGGAATGGCAAGCACCCTGTATCTCTCAAGCAGTGATCTTTGGAGGACCACTGTGTGACCAGAGCTGCATCTGGGGGTTCCTCGCAAGCTGACCACAGTGTCCTTTGGCCACAGCTGGTGTGTGTGCAGAGTTCAGGGCTCTGCCCTGCTCTCCTGGCTAGAGTGCTGATTGCTCTGCATTACAAAGAGCCTCAGCAACACAGCTCTAGGCCCTTCATTGTGGGCCAGGAAGGCCTGCTCTATGTGGGAAGTGCTGAGCTGCACGGAGAAATCCCTGTGCTTCACATTCACCCTGGGAGCTTCTCCCAGTGGTCCATCTACCACCAGTAGAAGCTAACTTGTAGAAACTGCCTGGGAAAGCAGGACACACTTTCCCTCTGCACAGCTAGGCTTCCACAAAGCCAGAGAACCCTAAGCCTCCCTAAGGCCTTCACTTTGTTATGCCCCGCAAGGTGTGCCATTGATCTGCCGAGGATATTGGCTTGCTCTAAAGACGGAGGCTTGGGACTGTGTATCCTGTCACAGTGGAGAGACTGCAGGCTTCCCTTGGCATCTGGTGTGAGAAAGGAAGGGCAATGCCCCCTTTGCACAGCGTGAGGCTTGCCACCTCCAAGCGGTCCTCCAAACCCTGTTGCTCCCCACCTTCCCTTCACTGCTGGCAAGCTTCTGGCAGGAACAGAGAGTTTCCCCCAAGAAACATGCAGCTTGCCATTCTAGGTAGGAACTCATCCCTTAAGCCCCCTCCCTAAAAGGGGAATGAAACATGACCACAAGCCTCCAGGGAAGGTTCCATTTCTGCCTCCAGCAAGGCATGCCTCAGGTGCCTGGGCATTCTTCTCCATGGATTGCTTTCATGATTCTGTGCTCCCTCCAAGGTTGTGTCAGCTCCTGTGTGCACCATATTGCATGCAGGACCATTGTGTGCCAAAGGGGTTTTCTGGGAATGCGGAGCCACAGGGCTCCAGCCACGGGGGCCTGTGGAGCAGCTTGTTTGTGTACTGAGGGAAAGCCTCTGCCCTGCTCTCCTCGTTCGAGAGGTTGATGTCCCCAGCTTTCCATCAGCCTCGGCAACACACACCTAGGCCCTACTTTCCACTTCCAGCAGGCCTCCTGCTCAAAGTGAGGACAGCTGAGCTGCTCTGCATAAGCACTGTGCTGAGCCCTCAGCCTGGGAGCTCCTAGGAGAGGGCTGCATACCTCTAACTGATGTTGCACCTGATCACCTCCCTGGGGAAGTGCCACAGAGGTTCCCTTTGCACGGCTAGGCCTCAGCATGCCAGGGGATCCCTCAGGCCTTCCAAAGGTCTTCACTTTCTATGACCTCTCAGCCTGTAGTCTCTGTGCTGAGGAAAGTGTCTTCATGCACAGACTGTGGGTGCAGCCTCTGTGTCTTGTCACAGCTCCGAAAATGCAGGGACAGATGCCGTGTGTTAACCCACACATTGGTGCCTGCCAGGGAAGGCAGTCAACTTCCCTTTGGTAGGCACAAGGATTCCAGCCTCACAGGTGCCCTCTGAACACCTTTGCTTGCTGACTAGTCTTCCCAGCTGGACAGCCCCTGGGAGGAGAAGAGGGTTTTCCCAATTGAAACAGGGGGCTGGCAATTCCCTGGAAGGCGCTCAGCCCTCAAGCCTCCTTCATTGGAGGGGACATGCAACCTGACCCCCAGCCTCCCGGAAATATGCCCTGTTCCCTGCCAGAAAGACAGGCAGCCCTGGCCTGATGACGGATGCACTGGTGGGCTTTCTCATTTCCGTGCCTTCAGGAGGCTCTGTGAGCTCCTGTGTGCTCCTTTATTCACAGAGGACAGCTGTCTGCCATAAGCTTCGTGGGGGGCTTTTGAGCAACAAGGCTTCAGCCATGGGGGCCTCTGGATCAGCTTGTTTCTGTGCTGAGGGAAAAGCTCCCCCTGCTCTCCTTGTTAGAGAGGTTGATGTCCCCAGCATGCCAGCAGCCTCAGGAACACACACCTAGGCCCTTCTTTCCATTTCAGTCAGGCCTCCTGCTCTCAGTGAGAACACCTGAGCAGTGGTGTATACGCTCTGTGCTGAGCCCTCTGCCTGGGAGCTCCTACTGGAGAGCTCCCTCCTTCTAAGTGAAGCTGGATTGGATGACCTACATGGAGAACTGCAACACACTTTCCCTTTGCACTGCTAGGCCTCAACAAGTACCAGGGTCCTGTAGCCTTCCCATGGTCCTTACTATTGTCATGCCTTCTCAGCCTGCAATCTCTGTGCTAGGGAGCCAGTAGAGACCATTTGGGCTGCAGCCATTTCTGGATGGAGAACCTGCAGCTCACCTAGAGTCTATCAGTCTTTTTGTTTTCACCTCAAATGACAGAGTGCTGTGGGATGCCATCCAGGCCAGGAAGGGCAAGCACCCGGTTTCTTTGGAGTAGACTCACGTGATCTCTGGGACACTTGTCAGCAGTGAAGAGAAGATGGGTAGCAAGTGTGATTTCCTTGAAGCTTGGAGGCCACAGCTATCTCGCTTCCCAATGAGGAAATAACTTCTTATCATATCAGGGCCCGCCTTTAAAGTGGCCAGCCAGCCTCTGTTTCTGCAGCTTCTGAACCACCAGCAGAAACACCTGCCCCAACGGGGCACTTTCATGAATGCATTTTGCTCCCCCAGCGTGTCTGAATGCCATGTATGGCCTTAGCAGGAGAAGGCCCCAGTAGGCCTAGAAGACCTTGCCATGCACTGGCAGGGCTCCGGGCAAAGCTGTCCTTTCTCTCCATTCTGCTTCCCAATTTGAATGTCAGCTTGAGGTAGCATGCGGACAGGAAGGAGATCCATGGGGAAGGCAAAGCACAGAGTGCTTACCATATAGCTCCAGGCCCCTGAGCTAGCTTGACAAGCATGGAAGTTAAAGCCTGTCTAGAACTGCCTTCCAGAGGCCGTTTTAAAGTAGGGGGACCCCTTGCTACACAAGCTAGCAAGATAGAGTGTCCTGCTCTGGCCTTTGCTCTGACAACACAGTGGATGCAAAGTGCCTGTGCAATGGAGGGTGCTCTGAAGCTGCAGGAGAGACTTTTGGCACACAGTGTTCTCCCATGCCAAATGGTGCCGACACAGTGTGCATCTCTTCCTGCAAGGCTCTTGAGCACATCCAGAGTACGTGGACTAGAGTTTCAGGGAACGTGCTGCAGTCCTTTCTGGATGGAAAAGCTGCCGCCTCTTCAGAGGCCAATTGTCACGTTTCGTGTGTCCTCCAGATCAACAGTGTTGTCTGCTGAGCTCCTTGCAAGGGATGGCAAGCACCCTGTTTCCTCGGAAGAGACTCCCCTTTCCAATAAGCGGCTTGCCAGCAGGGAAGAAAAGTCAAGTAGCAAAGGAGATCAGCATGCAGCTTAGAGGCCTCTGGAATCCTGCTTTACAATGGGGTCCTGGGTCTTTGGTCATCAGGCTTCCATGTGAATGGGGACACACAGCCTGTGTCCCTGCAGCTTCTGAGCAGGCAAAGAGATATGCATGCCACACACTGGGACATTCTCAAATGAACTTTGCTCAGTAGTGGGCCTGCGTGCTGTGAATGGTCTACGTGAGGCAGGCCTTAGGGAATCCTAGGTGATACAGGGACTTGCCAGGGACTAGCAGTGTTCATGGTCATCATTTCCATTTAGTGCAGGCTGGAGGCACATTCAAGGATCTCTCTGAGGCAGAGACACCTCAGGTAGGATTTCCCAGGGTGAGCACGTAGCACAGCATTTCTCTCATTGCAGTTCCACATTCCTCCCACAGGCAGTCCTGCCTGGCATTCTGGGATTCCCTAGAATGGTGTTCCTCGGGCAGTTGGAAAGTTGGGAATTGTAGATCTGCAAGCATGGCAAGCATGTCTTTGACATGGCTTTGTATACAAAGGGGATTCCATGGGCACCAGGCACTACGGAGACTTTTGGCACACAGGGAAGATGTTCCACACACAGTGTTCCCCGTGGAAAGCAGAGCGACCCCCAGCACACGTTTGCAATGAGTGGCACTCTCCCATGGAAGCACTACTTGGACCAAGGTTTCATTGCACCTGCTGCAGGCCTTTCTAAATGGAGAGACTGCAGCTCATCTGGAGGCTACAGATCAATGACCATTCACCCTCGAGTTCCAGAGTGTTGTGGGATGGGGTCCTAGCAAGGAATGGCAAGCACCCTGTATCTCTCAAGCAGTGATCTTTGGAGGACCACTGTGTGACCAGAGCTGCATCTGGGGGTTCCTCGCAAGCTGACCACAGTGTCCTTTGGCCACAGCTGGTGTGTGTGCAGAGTTCAGGGCTCTGCCCTGCTCTCCTGGCTAGAGTGCTGATTGCTCTGCATTACAAAGAGCCTCAGCAACACAGCTCTAGGCCCTTCATTGTGGGCCAGGAAGGCCTGCTCTAGGTGGGAAGTGCTGAGCTGCACGGAGAAATCCCTGTGCTTCACATTCACCCTGGGAGCTTCTCCCAGTGGTCCATCTACCACCAGTAGAAGCTAACTTGTAGAAACTGCCTGGGAAAGCAGGACACACTTTCCCTCTGCACAGCTAGGCTTCCACAAAGCCAGAGAACCCTAAGCCTCCCTAAGGCCTTCACTTTGTTATGCCCCGCAAGGTGTGCCATTGATCTGCCGAGGATATTGGCTTGCTCTAAAGACGGAGGCTTGGGACTGTGTATCCTGTCACAGTGGAGAGACTGCAGGCTTCCCTTGGCATCTGGTGTGAGAAAGGAAGGGCAATGCCCCCTTTGCACAGCGTGAGGCTTGCCACCTCCAAGCGGTCCTCCAAACCCTGTTGCTCCCCACCTTCCCTTCACTGCTGGCAAGCTTCTGGCAGGAACAGAGAGTTTCCCCCAAGAAACATGCAGCTTGCCATTCTAGGTAGGAACTCATCCCTCAAGCCCCCTCCCTAAAAGGGGAATGAAACCTGACCACAAGCCTCCAGGGAAGGTTCCATTTCTGCCTCCAGCAAGGCATGCCTCAAGTGCCTGGGCATTCTTCTCCATGGATTGCTTTCATGATTCTGTGCTCCCTCCAAGGTTGTGTCAGCTCCTGTGTGCACCATATTGCATGCAGGACCACTGTGTGCCAAAGGCGTTTTCTGGGAATGCGGAGCCACAGGGCTCCAGCCACGGGGGCCTGTGGAGCAGCTTGTTTGTGTACTGAGGGAAAGCCTCTGCCCTGCTCTCCTCGTTCGAGAGGTTGATGTCCCCAGCTTTCCATCAGCCTCGGCAACACACACCTAGGCCCTACTTTCCACTTCCAGCAGGCCTCCTGCTCAAAGTGAGGACAGCTGAGCTGCTCTGCATAAGCACTGTGCTGAGCCCTCAGCCTGGGAGCTCCTAGGAGAGGGCTGCATACCTCTAACTGATGTTGCACCTGATCACCTCCCTGGGGAAGTGCCACAGAGGTTCCCTTTGCACGGCTAGGCCTCAGCATGCCAGGGGATCCCTCAGGCCTTCCAAAGGTCTTCACTTTCTATGACCTCTCAGCCTGTAGTCTCTGTGCTGAGGAAAGTGTCTTCATGCACAGACTGTGGGTGCAGCCTCTGTGTCTTGTCACAGCTCCGAAAATGCAGGGACAGATGCCGTGTGTTAACCCACACATTGGTGCCTGCCAGGGAAGGCAGTCAACTTCCCTTTGGTAGGCACAAGGATTCCAGCCTCACAGGTGCCCTCTGAACACCTTTGCTTGCTGACTAGTCTTCCCAGCTGGACAGCCCCTGGGAGGAGAAGAGGGTTTTCCCAATTGAAACAGGGGGCTGGCAATTCCCTGGAAGGCGCTCAGCCCTCAAGCCTCCTTCATTGGAGGGGACATGCAACCTGACCCCCAGCCTCCCGGAAATATGCCCTGTTCCCTGCCAGAAAGACAGGCAGCCCTGGCCTGATGACGGATGCACTGGTGGGCTTTCTCATTTCCGTGCCTTCAGGAGGCTCTGTGAGCTCCTGTGTGCTCCTTTCTTCACAGAGGACAGCTGTCTGCCATAAGCTTCGTGGGGGGCTTTTGAGCAACAAGGCTTCAGCCATGGGGGCCTCTGGATCAGCTTGTTTCTGTGCTGAGGGAAAAGCTCCCCCTGCTCTCCTTGTTAGAGAGGTTGATGTCCCCAGCATGCCAGCAGCCTCAGGAACACACACCTAGGCCCTTCTTTCCATTTCAGTCAGGCCTCCTGCTCTCAGTGAGAACACCTGAGCAGTGGTGTATACGCTCTGTGCTGAGCCCTCTGCCTGGGAGCTCCTACTGGAGAGCTCCCTCCTTCTAAGTGAAGCTGGATTGGATGACCTACATGGAGAACTGCAACACACTTTCCCTTTGCACTGCTAGGCCTCAACAAGTACCAGGGTCCTGTAGCCTTCCCATGGTCCTTACTATTGTCATGCCTTCTCAGCCTGCAATCTCTGTGCTAGGGAGCCAGTAGAGACCATTTGGGCTGCAGCCATTTCTGGATGGAGAACCTGCAGCTCACCTAGAGTCTATCAGTCTTTTTTTTTTCACCTCAAATGACAGAGTGCTGTGGGATGCCATCCAGGCCAGGAAGGGCAAGCACCCGGTTTCTTTGGAGTAGACTCACGTGATCTCTGGGACACTTGTCAGCAGTGAAGAGAAGATGGGTAGCAAGTGTGATTTCCTTGAAGCTTGGAGGCCACAGCTATCTCGCTTCCCAATGAGGAAATAACTTCTTATCATATCAGGGCCCGCCTTTAAAGTGGCCAGCCAGCCTCTGTTTCTGCAGCTTCTGAACCACCAGCAGAAACACCTGCCCCAACGGGGCACTTTCATGAATGCATTTTGCTCCCCCAGAGTGTCTGAATGCCATGTATGGCCTTAGCAGGAGAAGGCCCCAGTAGGCCTAGAAGACCTTGCCATGCACTGGCAGGGCTCCGGGCAAAGCTGTCCTTTCTCTCCATTCTGCTTCCCAATTTGAATGTCAGCTTGAGGTAGCATGCGGACAGGAAGGAGATCCATGGGGAAGGCAAAGCACAGAGTGCTTACCATATAGCTCCAGGCCCCTGAGCTAGCTTGACAAGCATGGAAGTTAAAGCCTGTCTAGAACTGCCTTCCAGAGGCCGTTTTAAAGTAGGGGGACCCCTTGCTACACAAGCTAGCAAGATAGAGTGTCCTGCTCTGGCCTTTGCTCTGACAACACAGTGGATGCAAAGTGCCTGTGCAATGGAGGGTGCTCTGAAGCTGCAGGAGAGACTTTTGGCACACAGTGTTCTCCCATGCCAAATGGTGCCGACACAGTGTGCATCTCTTCCTGCAAGGCTCTTGAGCACATCCAGAGTACGTGGACTAGAGTTTCAGGGAACGTGCTGCAGTCCTTTCTGGATGGAAAAGCTGCCGCCTCTTCAGAGGCCAATTGTCACGTTTCGTGTGTCCTCCAGATCAACAGTGTTGTCTGCTGAGCTCCTTGCAAGGGATGGCAAGCACCCTGTTTCCTCGGAAGAGACTCCCCTTTCCAATAAGCGGCTTGCCAGCAGGGAAGAAAAGTCAAGTAGCAAAGGAGATCAGCATGCAGCTTAGAGGCCTCTGGAATCCTGCTTTACAATGGGGTCCTGGGTCTTTGGTCATCAGGCTTCCATGTGAATGGGGACACACAGCCTGTGTCCCTGCAGCTTCTGAGCAGGCAAAGAGATATGCATGCCACACACTGGGACATTCTCAAATGAACTTTGCTCAGTAGTGGGCCTGCGTGCTGTGAATGGTCTACGTGAGGCAGGCCTTAGGGAATCCTAGGTGATACAGGGACTTGCCAGGGACTAGCAGTGTTCATGGTCATCATTTCCATTTAGTGCAGGCTGGAGGCACATTCAAGGATCTCTCTGAGGCAGAGACACCTCAGGTAGGATTTCCCAGGGTGAGCACGTAGCACAGCATTTCTCTCATTGCAGTTCCACATTCCTCCCACAGGCAGTCCTGCCTGGCATTCTGGGATTCCCTAGAATGGTGTTCCTCGGGCAGTTGGAAAGTTGGGAATTGTAGATCTGCAAGCATGGCAAGCATGTCTTTGACATGGCTTTGTATACAAAGGGGATTCCATGGGCACCAGGCACTACGGAGACTTTTGGCACACAGGGAAGATGTTCCACACACAGTGTTCCCCGTGGAAAGCAGAGCGACCCCCAGCACACGTTTGCAATGAGTGGCACTCTCCCATGGAAGCACTACTTGGACCAAGGTTTCATTGCACCTGCTGCAGGCCTTTCTAAATGGAGAGACTGCAGCTCATCTGGAGGCTACAGATCAATGACCATTCACCCTCGAGTTCCAGAGTGTTGTGGGATGGGGTCCTAGCAAGGAATGGCAAGCACCCTGTATCTCTCAAGCAGTGATCTTTGGAGGACCACTGTGTGACCAGAGCTGCATCTGGGGGTTCCTCGCAAGCTGACCACAGTGTCCTTTGGCCACAGCTGGTGTGTGTGCAGAGTTCAGGGCTCTGCCCTGCTCTCCTGGCTAGAGTGCTGATTGCTCTGCATTACAAAGAGCCTCAGCAACACAGCTCTAGGCCCTTCATTGTGGGCCAGGAAGGCCTGCTCTAGGTGGGAAGTGCTGAGCTGCACGGAGAAATCCCTGTGCTTCACATTCACCCTGGGAGCTTCTCCCAGTGGTCCATCTACCACCAGTAGAAGCTAACTTGTAGAAACTGCCTGGGAAAGCAGGACACACTTTCCCTCTGCACAGCTAGGCTTCCACAAAGCCAGAGAACCCTAAGCCTCCCTAAGGCCTTCACTTTGTTATGCCCCGCAAGGTGTGCCATTGATCTGCCGAGGATATTGGCTTGCTCTAAAGACGGAGGCTTGGGACTGTGTATCCTGTCACAGTGGAGAGACTGCAGGCTTCCCTTGGCATCTGGTGTGAGAAAGGAAGGGCAATGCCCCCTTTGCACAGCGTGAGGCTTGCCACCTCCAAGCGGTCCTCCAAACCCTGTTGCTCCCCACCTTCCCTTCACTGCTGGCAAGCTTCTGGCAGGAACAGAGAGTTTCCCCCAAGAAACATGCAGCTTGCCATTCTAGGTAGGAACTCATCCCTCAAGCCCCCTCCCTAAAAGGGGAATGAAACCTGACCACAAGCCTCCAGGGAAGGTTCCATTTCTGCCTCCAGCAAGGCATGCCTCAAGTGCCTGGGCATTCTTCTCCATGGATTGCTTTCATGATTCTGTGCTCCCTCCAAGGTTGTGTCAGCTCCTGTGTGCACCATATTGCATGCAGGACCACTGTGTGCCAAAGGCGTTTTCTGGGAATGCGGAGCCACAGGGCTCCAGCCACGGGGGCCTGTGGAGCAGCTTGTTTGTGTACTGAGGGAAAGCCTCTGCCCTGCTCTCCTCGTTCGAGAGGTTGATGTCCCCAGCTTTCCATCAGCCTCGGCAACACACACCTAGGCCCTACTTTCCACTTCCAGCAGGCCTCCTGCTCAAAGTGAGGACAGCTGAGCTGCTCTGCATAAGCACTGTGCTGAGCCCTCAGCCTGGGAGCTCCTAGGAGAGGGCTGCATACCTCTAACTGATGTTGCACCTGATCACCTCCCTGGGGAAGTGCCACAGAGGTTCCCTTTGCACGGCTAGGCCTCAGCATGCCAGGGGATCCCTCAGGCCTTCCAAAGGTCTTCACTTTCTATGACCTCTCAGCCTGTAGTCTCTGTGCTGAGGAAAGTGTCTTCATGCACAGACTGTGGGTGCAGCCTCTGTGTCTTGTCACAGCTCCGAAAATGCAGGGACAGATGCCGTGTGTTAACCCACACATTGGTGCCTGCCAGGGAAGGCAGTCAACTTCCCTTTGGTAGGCACAAGGATTCCAGCCTCACAGGTGCCCTCTGAACACCTTTGCTTGCTGACTAGTCTTCCCAGCTGGACAGCCCCTGGGAGGAGAAGAGGGTTTTCCCAATTGAAACAGGGGGCTGGCAATTCCCTGGAAGGCGCTCAGCCCTCAAGCCTCCTTCATTGGAGGGGACATGCAACCTGACCCCCAGCCTCCCGGAAATATGCCCTGTTCCCTGCCAGAAAGACAGGCAGCCCTGGCCTGATGACGGATGCACTGGTGGGCTTTCTCATTTCCGTGCCTTCAGGAGGCTCTGTGAGCTCCTGTGTGCTCCTTTCTTCACAGAGGACAGCTGTCTGCCATAAGCTTCGTGGGGGGCTTTTGAGCAACAAGGCTTCAGCCATGGGGGCCTCTGGATCAGCTTGTTTCTGTGCTGAGGGAAAAGCTCCCCCTGCTCTCCTTGTTAGAGAGGTTGATGTCCCCAGCATGCCAGCAGCCTCAGGAACACACACCTAGGCCCTTCTTTCCATTTCAGTCAGGCCTCCTGCTCTCAGTGAGAACACCTGAGCAGTGGTGTATACGCTCTGTGCTGAGCCCTCTGCCTGGGAGCTCCTACTGGAGAGCTCCCTCCTTCTAAGTGAAGCTGGATTGGATGACCTACATGGAGAACTGCAACACACTTTCCCTTTGCACTGCTAGGCCTCAACAAGTACCAGGGTCCTGTAGCCTTCCCATGGTCCTTACTATTGTCATGCCTTCTCAGCCTGCAATCTCTGTGCTAGGGAGCCAGTAGAGACCATTTGGGCTGCAGCCATTTCTGGATGGAGAACCTGCAGCTCACCTAGAGTCTATCAGTCTTTTTGTTTTCACCTCAAATGACAGAGTGCTGTGGGATGCCATCCAGGCCAGGAAGGGCAAGCACCCGGTTTCTTTGGAGTAGACTCACGTGATCTCTGGGACACTTGTCAGCAGTGAAGAGAAGATGGGTAGCAAGTGTGATTTCCTTGAAGCTTGGAGGCCACAGCTATCTCGCTTCCCAATGAGGAAATAACTTCTTATCATATCAGGGCCCGCCTTTAAAGTGGCCAGCCAGCCTCTGTTTCTGCAGCTTCTGAACCACCAGCAGAAACACCTGCCCCAACGGGGCACTTTCATGAATGCATTTTGCTCCCCCAGCGTGTCTGAATGCCATGTATGGCCTTAGCAGGAGAAGGCCCCAGTAGGCCTAGAAGACCTTGCCATGCACTGGCAGGGCTCCGGGCAAAGCTGTCCTTTCTCTCCATTCTGCTTCCCAATTTGAATGTCAGCTTGAGGTAGCATGCGGACAGGAAGGAGATCCATGGGGAAGGCAAAGCACAGAGTGCTTACCATATAGCTCCAGGCCCCTGAGCTAGCTTGACAAGCATGGAAGTTAAAGCCTGTCTAGAACTGCCTTCCAGAGGCCGTTTTAAAGTAGGGGGACCCCTTGCTACACAAGCTTGCAAGATAGAGTGTCCTGCTCTGGCCTTTGCTCTGACAACACAGTGGATGCAAAGTGCCTGTGCAATGGAGGGTGCTCTGAAGCTGCAGGAGAGACTTTTGGCACACAGTGTTCTCCCATGCCAAATGGTGCCGACACAGTGTGCATCTCTTCCTGCAAGGCTCTTGAGCACTTCCAGAGTACGTGGACTAGAGTTTCAGGGAACGTGCTGCAGGCCTTTCTGGATGGAAAAGCTGCCGCCTCTTCAGAGGCCAATTGTCACGTTTCGTGTGTCCTCCAGATCAACAGTGTTGTCTGCTGAGCTCCTTGCAAGGGATGGCAAGCACCCTGTTTCCTCGGAAGAGACTCCCCTTTCCAATAAGCGGCTTGCCAGCAGGGAAGAAAAGTCAAGTAGCAAAGGAGATCAGCATGCAGCTTAGAGGCCTCTGGAATCCTGCTTTACAATGGGGTCCTGGGTCTTTGGTCATCAGGCTTCCATGTGAATGGGGACACACAGCCTGTGTCCCTGCAGCTTCTGAGCAGGCAAAGAGATATGCATGCCACACACTGGGACATTCTCAAATGAACTTTGCTCAGTAGTGGGCCTGCGTGCTGTGAATGGTCTACGTGAGGCAGGCCTTAGGGAATCCTAGGTGATACAGGGACTTGCCAGGGACTAGCAGTGTTCATGGTCATCATTTCCATTTAGTGCAGGCTGGAGGCACATTCAAGGATCTCTCTGAGGCAGAGACACCTCAGGTAGGATTTCCCAGGGTGAGCACGTAGCACAGCATTTCTCTCATTGCAGTTCCACATTCCTCCCACAGGCAGTCCTGCCTGGCATTCTGGGATTCCCTAGAATGGTGTTCCTCGGGCAGTTGGAAAGTTGGGAATTGTAGATCTGCAAGCATGGCAAGCATGTCTTTGACATGGCTTTGTATACAAAGGGGATTCCATGGGCACCAGGCACTACGGAGACTTTTGGCACACAGGGAAGATGTTCCACACACAGTGTTCCCCGTGGAAAGCAGAGCGACCCCCAGCACACGTTTGCAATGAGTGGCACTCTCCCATGGAAGCACTACTTGGACCAAGGTTTCATTGCCCCTGCTGCAGGCCTTTCTAAATGGAGAGACTGCAGCTCATCTGGAGGCTACAGATCAATGACCATTCACCCTCGAGTTCCAGAGTGTTGTGGGATGGGGTCCTAGCAAGGAATGGCAAGCACCCTGTATCTCTCAAGCAGTGATCTTTGGAGGACCACTGTGTGACCAGAGCTGCATCTGGGGGTTCCTCGCAAGCTGACCACAGTGTCCTTTGGCCACAGCTGGTGTGTGTGCAGAGTTCAGGGCTCTGCCCTGCTCTCCTGGCTAGAGTGCTGATTGCTCTGCATTACAAAGAGCCTCAGCAACACAGCTCTAGGCCCTTCATTGTGGGCCAGGAAGGCCTGCTCTATGTGGGAAGTGCTGAGCTGCACGGAGAAATCCCTGTGCTTCACATTCACCCTGGGAGCTTCTCCCAGTGGTCCATCTACCACCAGTAGAAGCTAACTTGTAGAAACTGCCTGGGAAAGCAGGACACACTTTCCCTCTGCACAGCTAGGCTTCCACAAAGCCAGAGAACCCTAAGCCTCCCTAAGGCCTTCACTTTGTTATGCCCCGCAAGGTGTGCCATTGATCTGCCGAGGATATTGGCTTGCTCTAAAGACGGAGGCTTGGGACTGTGTATCCTGTCACAGTGGAGAGACTGCAGGCTTCCCTTGGCATCTGGTGTGAGAAAGGAAGGGCAATGCCCCCTTTGCACAGCGTGAGGCTTGCCACCTCCAAGCGGTCCTCCAAACCCTGTTGCTCCCCACCTTCCCTTCACTGCTGGCAAGCTTCTGGCAGGAACAGAGAGTTTCCCCCAAGAAACATGCAGCTTGCCATTCTAGGTAGGAACTCATCCCTTAAGCCCCCTCCCTAAAAGGGGAATGAAACATGACCACAAGCCTCCAGGGAAGGTTCCATTTCTGCCTCCAGCAAGGCATGCCTCAGGTGCCTGGGCATTCTTCTCCATGGATTGCTTTCATGATTCTGTGCTCCCTCCAAGGTTGTGTCAGCTCCTGTGTGCACCATATTGCATGCAGGACCATTGTGTGCCAAAGGGGTTTTCTGGGAATGCGGAGCCACAGGGCTCCAGCCACGGGGGCCTGTGGAGCAGCTTGTTTGTGTACTGAGGGAAAGCCTCTGCCCTGCTCTCCTCGTTCGAGAGGTTGATGTCCCCAGCTTTCCATCAGCCTCGGCAACACACACCTAGGCCCTACTTTCCACTTCCAGCAGGCCTCCTGCTCAAAGTGAGGACAGCTGAGCTGCTCTGCATAAGCACTGTGCTGAGCCCTCAGCCTGGGAGCTCCTAGGAGAGGGCTGCATACCTCTAACTGATGTTGCACCTGATCACCTCCCTGGGGAAGTGCCACAGAGGTTCCCTTTGCACGGCTAGGCCTCAGCATGCCAGGGGATCCCTCAGGCCTTCCAAAGGTCTTCACTTTCTATGACCTCTCAGCCTGTAGTCTCTGTGCTGAGGAAAGTGTCTTCATGCACAGACTGTGGGTGCAGCCTCTGTGTCTTGTCACAGCTCCGAAAATGCAGGGACAGATGCCGTGTGTTAACCCACACATTGGTGCCTGCCAGGGAAGGCAGTCAACTTCCCTTTGGTAGGCACAAGGATTCCAGCCTCACAGGTGCCCTCTGAACACCTTTGCTTGCTGACTAGTCTTCCCAGCTGGACAGCCCCTGGGAGGAGAAGAGGGTTTTCCCAATTGAAACAGGGGGCTGGCAATTCCCTGGAAGGCGCTCAGCCCTCAAGCCTCCTTCATTGGAGGGGACATGCAACCTGACCCCCAGCCTCCCGGAAATATGCCCTGTTCCCTGCCAGAAAGACAGGCAGCCCTGGCCTGATGACGGATGCACTGGTGGGCTTTCTCATTTCCGTGCCTTCAGGAGGCTCTGTGAGCTCCTGTGTGCTCCTTTATTCACAGAGGACAGCTGTCTGCCATAAGCTTCGTGGGGGGCTTTTGAGCAACAAGGCTTCAGCCATGGGGGCCTCTGGATCAGCTTGTTTCTGTGCTGAGGGAAAAGCTCCCCCTGCTCTCCTTGTTAGAGAGGTTGATGTCCCCAGCATGCCAGCAGCCTCAGGAACACACACCTAGGCCCTTCTTTCCATTTCAGTCAGGCCTCCTGCTCTCAGTGAGAACACCTGAGCAGTGGTGTATACGCTCTGTGCTGAGCCCTCTGCCTGGGAGCTCCTACTGGAGAGCTCCCTCCTTCTAAGTGAAGCTGGATTGGATGACCTACATGGAGAACTGCAACACACTTTCCCTTTGCACTGCTAGGCCTCAACAAGTACCAGGGTCCTGTAGCCTTCCCATGGTCCTTACTATTGTCATGCCTTCTCAGCCTGCAATCTCTGTGCTAGGGAGCCAGTAGAGACCATTTGGGCTGCAGCCATTTCTGGATGGAGAACCTGCAGCTCACCTAGAGTCTATCAGTCTTTTTGTTTTCACCTCAAATGACAGAGTGCTGTGGGATGCCATCCAGGCCAGGAAGGGCAAGCACCCGGTTTCTTTGGAGTAGACTCACGTGATCTCTGGGACACTTGTCAGCAGTGAAGAGAAGATGGGTAGCAAGTGTGATTTCCTTGAAGCTTGGAGGCCACAGCTATCTCGCTTCCCAATGAGGAAATAACTTCTTATCATATCAGGGCCCGCCTTTAAAGTGGCCAGCCAGCCTCTGTTTCTGCAGCTTCTGAACCACCAGCAGAAACACCTGCCCCAACGGGGCACTTTCATGAATGCATTTTGCTCCCCCAGCGTGTCTGAATGCCATGTATGGCCTTAGCAGGAGAAGGCCCCAGTAGGCCTAGAAGACCTTGCCATGCACTGGCAGGGCTCCGGGCAAAGCTGTCCTTTCTCTCCATTCTGCTTCCCAATTTGAATGTCAGCTTGAGGTAGCATGCGGACAGGAAGGAGATCCATGGGGAAGGCAAAGCACAGAGTGCTTACCATATAGCTCCAGGCCCCTGAGCTAGCTTGACAAGCATGGAAGTTAAAGCCTGTCTAGAACTGCCTTCCAGAGGCCGTTTTAAAGTAGGGGGACCCCTTGCTACACAAGCTAGCAAGATAGAGTGTCCTGCTCTGGCCTTTGCTCTGACAACACAGTGGATGCAAAGTGCCTGTGCAATGGAGGGTGCTCTGAAGCTGCAGGAGAGACTTTTGGCACACAGTGTTCTCCCATGCCAAATGGTGCCGACACAGTGTGCATCTCTTCCTGCAAGGCTCTTGAGCACATCCAGAGTACGTGGACTAGAGTTTCAGGGAACGTGCTGCAGTCCTTTCTGGATGGAAAAGCTGCCGCCTCTTCAGAGGCCAATTGTCACGTTTCGTGTGTCCTCCAGATCAACAGTGTTGTCTGCTGAGCTCCTTGCAAGGGATGGCAAGCACCCTGTTTCCTCGGAAGAGACTCCCCTTTCCAATAAGCGGCTTGCCAGCAGGGAAGAAAAGTCAAGTAGCAAAGGAGATCAGCATGCAGCTTAGAGGCCTCTGGAATCCTGCTTTACAATGGGGTCCTGGGTCTTTGGTCATCAGGCTTCCATGTGAATGGGGACACACAGCCTGTGTCCCTGCAGCTTCTGAGCAGGCAAAGAGATATGCATGCCACACACTGGGACATTCTCAAATGAACTTTGCTCAGTAGTGGGCCTGCGTGCTGTGAATGGTCTACGTGAGGCAGGCCTTAGGGAATCCTAGGTGATACAGGGACTTGCCAGGGACTAGCAGTGTTCATGGTCATCATTTCCATTTAGTGCAGGCTGGAGGCACATTCAAGGATCTCTCTGAGGCAGAGACACCTCAGGTAGGATTTCCCAGGGTGAGCACGTAGCACAGCATTTCTCTCATTGCAGTTCCACATTCCTCCCACAGGCAGTCCTGCCTGGCATTCTGGGATTCCCTAGAATGGTGTTCCTCGGGCAGTTGGAAAGTTGGGAATTGTAGATCTGCAAGCATGGCAAGCATGTCTTTGACATGGCTTTGTATACAAAGGGGATTCCATGGGCACCAGGCACTACGGAGACTTTTGGCACACAGGGAAGATGTTCCACACACAGTGTTCCCCGTGGAAAGCAGAGCGACCCCCAGCACACGTTTGCAATGAGTGGCACTCTCCCATGGAAGCACTACTTGGACCAAGGTTTCATTGCACCTGCTGCAGGCCTTTCTAAATGGAGAGACTGCAGCTCATCTGGAGGCTACAGATCAATGACCATTCACCCTCGAGTTCCAGAGTGTTGTGGGATGGGGTCCTAGCAAGGAATGGCAAGCACCCTGTATCTCTCAAGCAGTGATCTTTGGAGGACCACTGTGTGACCAGAGCTGCATCTGGGGGTTCCTCGCAAGCTGACCACAGTGTCCTTTGGCCACAGCTGGTGTGTGTGCAGAGTTCAGGGCTCTGCCCTGCTCTCCTGGCTAGAGTGCTGATTGCTCTGCATTACAAAGAGCCTCAGCAACACAGCTCTAGGCCCTTCATTGTGGGCCAGGAAGGCCTGCTCTAGGTGGGAAGTGCTGAGCTGCACGGAGAAATCCCTGTGCTTCACATTCACCCTGGGAGCTTCTCCCAGTGGTCCATCTACCACCAGTAGAAGCTAACTTGTAGAAACTGCCTGGGAAAGCAGGACACACTTTCCCTCTGCACAGCTAGGCTTCCACAAAGCCAGAGAACCCTAAGCCTCCCTAAGGCCTTCACTTTGTTATGCCCCGCAAGGTGTGCCATTGATCTGCCGAGGATATTGGCTTGCTCTAAAGACGGAGGCTTGGGACTGTGTATCCTGTCACAGTGGAGAGACTGCAGGCTTCCCTTGGCATCTGGTGTGAGAAAGGAAGGGCAATGCCCCCTTTGCACAGCGTGAGGCTTGCCACCTCCAAGCGGTCCTCCAAACCCTGTTGCTCCCCACCTTCCCTTCACTGCTGGCAAGCTTCTGGCAGGAACAGAGAGTTTCCCCCAAGAAACATGCAGCTTGCCATTCTAGGTAGGAACTCATCCCTCAAGCCCCCTCCCTAAAAGGGGAATGAAACCTGACCACAAGCCTCCAGGGAAGGTTCCATTTCTGCCTCCAGCAAGGCATGCCTCAAGTGCCTGGGCATTCTTCTCCATGGATTGCTTTCATGATTCTGTGCTCCCTCCAAGGTTGTGTCAGCTCCTGTGTGCACCATATTGCATGCAGGACCACTGTGTGCCAAAGGCGTTTTCTGGGAATGCGGAGCCACAGGGCTCCAGCCACGGGGGCCTGTGGAGCAGCTTGTTTGTGTACTGAGGGAAAGCCTCTGCCCTGCTCTCCTCGTTCGAGAGGTTGATGTCCCCAGCTTTCCATCAGCCTCGGCAACACACACCTAGGCCCTACTTTCCACTTCCAGCAGGCCTCCTGCTCAAAGTGAGGACAGCTGAGCTGCTCTGCATAAGCACTGTGCTGAGCCCTCAGCCTGGGAGCTCCTAGGAGAGGGCTGCATACCTCTAACTGATGTTGCACCTGATCACCTCCCTGGGGAAGTGCCACAGAGGTTCCCTTTGCACGGCTAGGCCTCAGCATGCCAGGGGATCCCTCAGGCCTTCCAAAGGTCTTCACTTTCTATGACCTCTCAGCCTGTAGTCTCTGTGCTGAGGAAAGTGTCTTCATGCACAGACTGTGGGTGCAGCCTCTGTGTCTTGTCACAGCTCCGAAAATGCAGGGACAGATGCCGTGTGTTAACCCACACATTGGTGCCTGCCAGGGAAGGCAGTCAACTTCCCTTTGGTAGGCACAAGGATTCCAGCCTCACAGGTGCCCTCTGAACACCTTTGCTTGCTGACTAGTCTTCCCAGCTGGACAGCCCCTGGGAGGAGAAGAGGGTTTTCCCAATTGAAACAGGGGGCTGGCAATTCCCTGGAAGGCGCTCAGCCCTCAAGCCTCCTTCATTGGAGGGGACATGCAACCTGACCCCCAGCCTCCCGGAAATATGCCCTGTTCCCTGCCAGAAAGACAGGCAGCCCTGGCCTGATGACGGATGCACTGGTGGGCTTTCTCATTTCCGTGCCTTCAGGAGGCTCTGTGAGCTCCTGTGTGCTCCTTTCTTCACAGAGGACAGCTGTCTGCCATAAGCTTCGTGGGGGGCTTTTGAGCAACAAGGCTTCAGCCATGGGGGCCTCTGGATCAGCTTGTTTCTGTGCTGAGGGAAAAGCTCCCCCTGCTCTCCTTGTTAGAGAGGTTGATGTCCCCAGCATGCCAGCAGCCTCAGGAACACACACCTAGGCCCTTCTTTCCATTTCAGTCAGGCCTCCTGCTCTCAGTGAGAACACCTGAGCAGTGGTGTATACGCTCTGTGCTGAGCCCTCTGCCTGGGAGCTCCTACTGGAGAGCTCCCTCCTTCTAAGTGAAGCTGGATTGGATGACCTACATGGAGAACTGCAACACACTTTCCCTTTGCACTGCTAGGCCTCAACAAGTACCAGGGTCCTGTAGCCTTCCCATGGTCCTTACTATTGTCATGCCTTCTCAGCCTGCAATCTCTGTGCTAGGGAGCCAGTAGAGACCATTTGGGCTGCAGCCATTTCTGGATGGAGAACCTGCAGCTCACCTAGAGTCTATCAGTCTTTTTTTTTTCACCTCAAATGACAGAGTGCTGTGGGATGCCATCCAGGCCAGGAAGGGCAAGCACCCGGTTTCTTTGGAGTAGACTCACGTGATCTCTGGGACACTTGTCAGCAGTGAAGAGAAGATGGGTAGCAAGTGTGATTTCCTTGAAGCTTGGAGGCCACAGCTATCTCGCTTCCCAATGAGGAAATAACTTCTTATCATATCAGGGCCCGCCTTTAAAGTGGCCAGCCAGCCTCTGTTTCTGCAGCTTCTGAACCACCAGCAGAAACACCTGCCCCAACGGGGCACTTTCATGAATGCATTTTGCTCCCCCAGAGTGTCTGAATGCCATGTATGGCCTTAGCAGGAGAAGGCCCCAGTAGGCCTAGAAGACCTTGCCATGCACTGGCAGGGCTCCGGGCAAAGCTGTCCTTTCTCTCCATTCTGCTTCCCAATTTGAATGTCAGCTTGAGGTAGCATGCGGACAGGAAGGAGATCCATGGGGAAGGCAAAGCACAGAGTGCTTACCATATAGCTCCAGGCCCCTGAGCTAGCTTGACAAGCATGGAAGTTAAAGCCTGTCTAGAACTGCCTTCCAGAGGCCGTTTTAAAGTAGGGGGACCCCTTGCTACACAAGCTAGCAAGATAGAGTGTCCTGCTCTGGCCTTTGCTCTGACAACACAGTGGATGCAAAGTGCCTGTGCAATGGAGGGTGCTCTGAAGCTGCAGGAGAGACTTTTGGCACACAGTGTTCTCCCATGCCAAATGGTGCCGACACAGTGTGCATCTCTTCCTGCAAGGCTCTTGAGCACATCCAGAGTACGTGGACTAGAGTTTCAGGGAACGTGCTGCAGTCCTTTCTGGATGGAAAAGCTGCCGCCTCTTCAGAGGCCAATTGTCACGTTTCGTGTGTCCTCCAGATCAACAGTGTTGTCTGCTGAGCTCCTTGCAAGGGATGGCAAGCACCCTGTTTCCTCGGAAGAGACTCCCCTTTCCAATAAGCGGCTTGCCAGCAGGGAAGAAAAGTCAAGTAGCAAAGGAGATCAGCATGCAGCTTAGAGGCCTCTGGAATCCTGCTTTACAATGGGGTCCTGGGTCTTTGGTCATCAGGCTTCCATGTGAATGGGGACACACAGCCTGTGTCCCTGCAGCTTCTGAGCAGGCAAAGAGATATGCATGCCACACACTGGGACATTCTCAAATGAACTTTGCTCAGTAGTGGGCCTGCGTGCTGTGAATGGTCTACGTGAGGCAGGCCTTAGGGAATCCTAGGTGATACAGGGACTTGCCAGGGACTAGCAGTGTTCATGGTCATCATTTCCATTTAGTGCAGGCTGGAGGCACATTCAAGGATCTCTCTGAGGCAGAGACACCTCAGGTAGGATTTCCCAGGGTGAGCACGTAGCACAGCATTTCTCTCATTGCAGTTCCACATTCCTCCCACAGGCAGTCCTGCCTGGCATTCTGGGATTCCCTAGAATGGTGTTCCTCGGGCAGTTGGAAAGTTGGGAATTGTAGATCTGCAAGCATGGCAAGCATGTCTTTGACATGGCTTTGTATACAAAGGGGATTCCATGGGCACCAGGCACTACGGAGACTTTTGGCACACAGGGAAGATGTTCCACACACAGTGTTCCCCGTGGAAAGCAGAGCGACCCCCAGCACACGTTTGCAATGAGTGGCACTCTCCCATGGAAGCACTACTTGGACCAAGGTTTCATTGCACCTGCTGCAGGCCTTTCTAAATGGAGAGACTGCAGCTCATCTGGAGGCTACAGATCAATGACCATTCACCCTCGAGTTCCAGAGTGTTGTGGGATGGGGTCCTAGCAAGGAATGGCAAGCACCCTGTATCTCTCAAGCAGTGATCTTTGGAGGACCACTGTGTGACCAGAGCTGCATCTGGGGGTTCCTCGCAAGCTGACCACAGTGTCCTTTGGCCACAGCTGGTGTGTGTGCAGAGTTCAGGGCTCTGCCCTGCTCTCCTGGCTAGAGTGCTGATTGCTCTGCATTACAAAGAGCCTCAGCAACACAGCTCTAGGCCCTTCATTGTGGGCCAGGAAGGCCTGCTCTAGGTGGGAAGTGCTGAGCTGCACGGAGAAATCCCTGTGCTTCACATTCACCCTGGGAGCTTCTCCCAGTGGTCCATCTACCACCAGTAGAAGCTAACTTGTAGAAACTGCCTGGGAAAGCAGGACACACTTTCCCTCTGCACAGCTAGGCTTCCACAAAGCCAGAGAACCCTAAGCCTCCCTAAGGCCTTCACTTTGTTATGCCCCGCAAGGTGTGCCATTGATCTGCCGAGGATATTGGCTTGCTCTAAAGACGGAGGCTTGGGACTGTGTATCCTGTCACAGTGGAGAGACTGCAGGCTTCCCTTGGCATCTGGTGTGAGAAAGGAAGGGCAATGCCCCCTTTGCACAGCGTGAGGCTTGCCACCTCCAAGCGGTCCTCCAAACCCTGTTGCTCCCCACCTTCCCTTCACTGCTGGCAAGCTTCTGGCAGGAACAGAGAGTTTCCCCCAAGAAACATGCAGCTTGCCATTCTAGGTAGGAACTCATCCCTCAAGCCCCCTCCCTAAAAGGGGAATGAAACCTGACCACAAGCCTCCAGGGAAGGTTCCATTTCTGCCTCCAGCAAGGCATGCCTCAAGTGCCTGGGCATTCTTCTCCATGGATTGCTTTCATGATTCTGTGCTCCCTCCAAGGTTGTGTCAGCTCCTGTGTGCACCATATTGCATGCAGGACCACTGTGTGCCAAAGGCGTTTTCTGGGAATGCGGAGCCACAGGGCTCCAGCCACGGGGGCCTGTGGAGCAGCTTGTTTGTGTACTGAGGGAAAGCCTCTGCCCTGCTCTCCTCGTTCGAGAGGTTGATGTCCCCAGCTTTCCATCAGCCTCGGCAACACACACCTAGGCCCTACTTTCCACTTCCAGCAGGCCTCCTGCTCAAAGTGAGGACAGCTGAGCTGCTCTGCATAAGCACTGTGCTGAGCCCTCAGCCTGGGAGCTCCTAGGAGAGGGCTGCATACCTCTAACTGATGTTGCACCTGATCACCTCCCTGGGGAAGTGCCACAGAGGTTCCCTTTGCACGGCTAGGCCTCAGCATGCCAGGGGATCCCTCAGGCCTTCCAAAGGTCTTCACTTTCTATGACCTCTCAGCCTGTAGTCTCTGTGCTGAGGAAAGTGTCTTCATGCACAGACTGTGGGTGCAGCCTCTGTGTCTTGTCACAGCTCCGAAAATGCAGGGACAGATGCCGTGTGTTAACCCACACATTGGTGCCTGCCAGGGAAGGCAGTCAACTTCCCTTTGGTAGGCACAAGGATTCCAGCCTCACAGGTGCCCTCTGAACACCTTTGCTTGCTGACTAGTCTTCCCAGCTGGACAGCCCCTGGGAGGAGAAGAGGGTTTTCCCAATTGAAACAGGGGGCTGGCAATTCCCTGGAAGGCGCTCAGCCCTCAAGCCTCCTTCATTGGAGGGGACATGCAACCTGACCCCCAGCCTCCCGGAAATATGCCCTGTTCCCTGCCAGAAAGACAGGCAGCCCTGGCCTGATGACGGATGCACTGGTGGGCTTTCTCATTTCCGTGCCTTCAGGAGGCTCTGTGAGCTCCTGTGTGCTCCTTTCTTCACAGAGGACAGCTGTCTGCCATAAGCTTCGTGGGGGGCTTTTGAGCAACAAGGCTTCAGCCATGGGGGCCTCTGGATCAGCTTGTTTCTGTGCTGAGGGAAAAGCTCCCCCTGCTCTCCTTGTTAGAGAGGTTGATGTCCCCAGCATGCCAGCAGCCTCAGGAACACACACCTAGGCCCTTCTTTCCATTTCAGTCAGGCCTCCTGCTCTCAGTGAGAACACCTGAGCAGTGGTGTATACGCTCTGTGCTGAGCCCTCTGCCTGGGAGCTCCTACTGGAGAGCTCCCTCCTTCTAAGTGAAGCTGGATTGGATGACCTACATGGAGAACTGCAACACACTTTCCCTTTGCACTGCTAGGCCTCAACAAGTACCAGGGTCCTGTAGCCTTCCCATGGTCCTTACTATTGTCATGCCTTCTCAGCCTGCAATCTCTGTGCTAGGGAGCCAGTAGAGACCATTTGGGCTGCAGCCATTTCTGGATGGAGAACCTGCAGCTCACCTAGAGTCTATCAGTCTTTTTTTTTTCACCTCAAATGACAGAGTGCTGTGGGATGCCATCCAGGCCAGGAAGGGCAAGCACCCGGTTTCTTTGGAGTAGACTCACGTGATCTCTGGGACACTTGTCAGCAGTGAAGAGAAGATGGGTAGCAAGTGTGATTTCCTTGAAGCTTGGAGGCCACAGCTATCTCGCTTCCCAATGAGGAAATAACTTCTTATCATATCAGGGCCCGCCTTTAAAGTGGCCAGCCAGCCTCTGTTTCTGCAGCTTCTGAACCACCAGCAGAAACACCTGCCCCAACGGGGCACTTTCATGAATGCATTTTGCTCCCCCAGAGTGTCTGAATGCCATGTATGGCCTTAGCAGGAGAAGGCCCCAGTAGGCCTAGAAGACCTTGCCATGCACTGGCAGGGCTCCGGGCAAAGCTGTCCTTTCTCTCCATTCTGCTTCCCAATTTGAATGTCAGCTTGAGGTAGCATGCGGACAGGAAGGAGATCCATGGGGAAGGCAAAGCACAGAGTGCTTACCATATAGCTCCAGGCCCCTGAGCTAGCTTGACAAGCATGGAAGTTAAAGCCTGTCTAGAACTGCCTTCCAGAGGCCGTTTTAAAGTAGGGGGACCTCTTGCTACACAAGCTAGCAAGATAGAGTGTCCTGCTCTGGCCTTTGCTCTGACAACACAGTGGATGCAAAGTGCCTGTGCAATGGAGGGTGCTCTGAAGCTGCAGGAGAGACTTTTGGCACACAGTGTTCTCCCATGCCAAATGGTGCCGACACAGTGTGCATCTCTTCCTGCAAGGCTCTTGAGCACTTCAAGAGTACGTGGACTAGAGTTTCAGGGAACGTGCTGCAGGCCTTTCTGGATGGAAAAGCTGCCGCCTCTTCAGAGGCCAATTGTCACGTTTCGTGTGTCCTCCAGATCAACAGTGTTGTCTGCTGAGCTCCTTGCAAGGGATGGCAAGCACCCTGTTTCCTCGGAAGAGACTCCCCTTTCCAATAAGCGGCTTGCCAGCAGGGAAGAAAAGTCAAGTAGCAAAGGAGATCAGCATGCAGCTTAAAGGCCTCTGGAATCCTGCTTTACAATGGGGTCCTGGGTCTTTGGTCATCAGGCTTCCATGTGAATGGGGACACACAGCCTGTGTCCCTGCAGCTTCTGAGCAGGCAAAGAGATATGCATGCCACACACTGGGACATTCTCAAATGAACTTTGCTCAGTAGTGGGCCTGCGTGCTGTGAATGGTCTACGTGAGGCAGGCCTTAGGGAATCCTAGGTGATACAGGGACTTGCCAGGGACTAGCAGTGTTCATGGTCATCATTTCCATTTAGTGCAGGCTGGAGGCACATTCAAGGATCTCTCTGAGGCAGAGACACCTCAGGTAGGATTTCCCAGGGTGAGCACGTAGCACAGCATTTCTCTCATTGCAGTTCCACATTCCTCCCACAGGCAGTCCTGCCTGGCATTCTGGGATTCCCTAGAATGGTGTTCCTCGGGCAGTTGGAAAGTTGGGAATTGTAGATCTGCAAGCATGGCAAGCATGTCTTTGACATGGCTTTGTATACAAAGGGGATTCCATGGGCCCCAGGCACTACGGAGACTTTTGGCACACAGGGAAGATGTTCCACACACAGTGTTCCCCGTGGAAAGCAGAGCGACCCCCAGCACACGTTTGCAATGAGTGGCACTCTCCCATGGAAGCACTACTTGGACCAAGGTTTCATTGCCCCTGCTGCAGGCCTTTCTAAATGGAGAGACTGCAGCTCATCTGGAGGCTACAGATCAATGACCATTCACCCTCGAGTTCCAGAGTGTTGTGGGATGGGGTCCTAGCAAGGAATGGCAAGCACCCTGTATCTCTCAAGCAGTGATCTTTGGAGGACCACTGTGTGACCAGAGCTGCATCTGGGGGTTCCTCGCAAGCTGACCACAGTGTCCTTTGGCCACAGCTGGTGTGTGTGCAGAGTTCAGGGCTCTGCCCTGCTCTCCTGGCTAGAGTGCTGATTGCTCTGCATTACAAAGAGCCTCAGCAACACAGCTCTAGGCCCTTCATTGTGGGCCAGGAAGGCCTGCTCTAGGTGGGAAGTGCTGAGCTGCACGGAGAAATCCCTGTGCTTCACATTCACCCTGGGAGCTTCTCCCAGTGGTCCATCTACCACCAGTAGAAGCTAACTTGTAGAAACTGCCTGGGAAAGCAGGACACACTTTCCCTCTGCACAGCTAGGCTTCCACAAAGCCAGAGAACCCTAAGCCTCCCTAAGGCCTTCACTTTGTTATGCCCCGCAAGGTGTGCCATTGATCTGCCGAGGATATTGGCTTGCTCTAAAGACGGAGGCTTGGGACTGTGTATCCTGTCACAGTGGAGAGACTGCAGGCTTCCCTTGGCATCTGGTGTGAGAAAGGAAGGGCAATGCCCCCTTTGCACAGCGTGAGGCTTGCCACCTCCAAGCGGTCCTCCAAACCCTGTTGCTCCCCACCTTCCCTTCACTGCTGGCAAGCTTCTGGCAGGAACAGAGAGTTTCCCCCAAGAAACATGCAGCTTGCCATTCTAGGTAGGAACTCATCCCTTAAGCCCCCTCCCTAAAAGGGGAATGAAACCTGACCACAAGCCTCCAGGGAAGGTTCCATTTCTGCCTCCAGCAAGGCATGCCTCAGGTGCCTGGGCATTCTTCTCCATGGATTGCTTTCATGATTCTGTGCTCCCTCCAAGGTTGTGTCAGCTCCTGTGTGCACCATATTGCATGCAGGACCACTGTGTGCCAAAGGGGTTTTCTGGGAATGCGGAGCCACAGGGCTCCAGCCACGGGGGCCTGTGGAGCAGCTTGTTTGTGTACTGAGGGAAAGCCTCTGCCCTGCTCTCCTCGTTCGAGAGGTTGATGTCCCCAGCTTTCCATCAGCCTCGGCAACACACACCTAGGCCCTACTTTCCACTTCCAGCAGGCCTCCTGCTCAAAGTGAGGACAGCTGAGCTGCTCTGCATAAGCACTGTGCTGAGCCCTCAGCCTGGGAGCTCCTAGGAGAGGGCTGCATAGCTCTAACTGATGTTGCACCTGATCACCTCCCTGGGGAAGTGCCACAGAGGTTCCCTTTGCACGGCTAGGCCTCAGCATGCCAGGGGATCCCTCAGGCCTTCCAAAGGTCTTCACTTTCTATGACGTCTCAGCCTGTAGTCTCTGTGCTGAGGAAAGTGTCTTCATGCACAGACTGTGGGTGCAGCCTCTGTGTCTTGTCACAGCTCCAAAAATGCAGGGACAGATGCCGTGTGTTAACCCACACATTGGTGCCTGCCAGGGAAGGCAGTCAACTTCCCTTTGGTAGGCACAAGGATTCCAGCCTCACAGGTGCCCTCTGAACACCTTTGCTTGCTGACTAGTCTTCCCAGCTGGACAGCCCCTGGGAGGAGAAGAGGGTTTTCCCAATTGAAACAGGGGGCTGGCAATTCCCTGGAAGGCGCTCAGCCCTCAAGCCTCCTTCATTGGAGGGGACATGCAACCTGACCCCCAGCCTCCCGGAAATATGCCCTGTTCCCTGCCAGAAAGACAGGCAGCCCTGGCCTGATGACGGATGCACTGGTGGGCTTTCTCATTTCCGTGCCTTCAGGAGGCTCTGTGAGCTCCTGTGTGCTCCTTTCTTCACAGAGGACAGCTGTCTGCCATAAGCTTCGTGGGGGGCTTTTGAGCAACAAGGCTTCAGCCATGGGGGCCTCTGGATCAGCTTGTTTCTGTGCTGAGGGAAAAGCTCCCCCTGCTCTCCTTGTTAGAGAGGTTGATGTCCCCAGCATGCCAGCAGCCTCAGGAACACACACCTAGGCCCTTCTTTCCATTTCAGTCAGGCCTCCTGCTCTCAGTGAGAACACCTGAGCAGTGGTGTATACGCTCTGTGCTGAGCCCTCTGCCTGGGAGCTCCTACTGGAGAGCTCCCTCCTTCTAAGTGAAGCTGGATTGGATGACCTACATGGAGAACTGCAACACACTTTCCCTTTGCACTGCTAGGCCTCAACAAGTACCAGGGTCCTGTAGCCTTCCCATGGTCCTTACTATTGTCATGCCTTCTCAGCCTGCAATCTCTGTGCTAGGGAGCCAGTAGAGACCATTTGGGCTGCAGCCATTTCTGGATGGAGAACCTGCAGCTCACCTAGAGTCTATCAGTCTTTTTGTTTTCACCTCAAATGACAGAGTGCTGTGGGATGCCATCCAGGCCAGGAAGGGCAAGCACCCGGTTTCTTTGGAGTAGACTCACGTGATCTCTGGGACACTTGTCAGCAGTGAAGAGAAGATGGGTAGCAAGTGTGATTTCCTTGAAGCTTGGAGGCCACAGCTATCTCGCTTCCCAATGAGGAAATAACTTCTTATCATATCAGGGCCCGCCTTTAAAGTGGCCAGCCAGCCTCTGTTTCTGCAGCTTCTGAACCACCAGCAGAAACACCTGCCCCAACGGGGCACTTTCATGAATGCATTTTGCTCCCCCAGAGTGTCTGAATGCCATGTATGGCCTTAGCAGGAGAAGGCTCCAGTAGGCCTAGAAGACCTTGCCATGCACTGGCAGGGCTCCGGGCAAAGCTGTCCTTTCTCTCCATTCTGCTTCCCAATTTGAATGTCAGCTTGAGGTAGCATGCGGACAGGAAGGAGATCCATGGGGAAGGCAAAGCACAGAGTGCTTACCATATAGCTCCAGGCCCCTGAGCTAGCTTGACAAGCATGGAAGTTAAAGCCTGTCTAGAACTGCCTTCCAGAGGCCGTTTTAAAGTAGGGGGACCTCTTGCTACACAAGCTAGCAAGATAGAGTGTCCTGCTCTGGCCTTTGCTCTGACAACACAGTGGATGCAAAGTGCCTGTGGAATGGAGGGTGCTCTGAAGCTGCAGGAGAGACTTTTGGCACACAGTGTTCTCCCATGCCAAATGGTGCCGACACAGTGTGCATCTCTTCCTGCAAGGCTCTTGAGCACTTCAAGAGTACGTGGACTAGAGTTTCAGGGAACGTGCTGCAGGCCTTTCTGGATGGAAAAGCTGCCGCCTCTTCAGAGGCCAATTGTCACGTTTCGTGTGTCCTCCAGATCAACAGTGTTGTCTGCTGAGCTCCTTGCAAGGGATGGCAAGCACCCTGTTTCCTCGGAAGAGACTCCCCTTTCCAATAAGCGGCTTGCCAGCAGGGAAGAAAAGTCAAGTAGCAAAGGAGATCAGCATGCAGCTTAAAGGCCTCTGGAATCCTGCTTTACAATGGGGTCCTGGGTCTTTGGTCATCAGGCTTCCATGTGAATGGGGACACACAGCCTGTGTCCCTGCAGCTTCTGAGCAGGCAAAGAGATATGCATGCCACACACTGGGACATTCTCAAATGAACTTTGCTCAGTAGTGGGCCTGCGTGCTGTGAATGGTCTACGTGAGGCAGGCCTTAGGGAATCCTAGGTGATACAGGGACTTGCCAGGGACTAGCAGTGTTCATGGTCATCATTTCCATTTAGTGCAGGCTGGAGGCACATTCAAGGATCTCTCTGAGGCAGAGACACCTCAGGTAGGATTTCCCAGGGTGAGCACGTAGCACAGCATTTCTCTCATTGCAGTTCCACATTCCTCCCACAGGCAGTCCTGCCTGGCATTCTGGGATTCCCTAGAATGGTGTTCCTCGGGCAGTTGGAAAGTTGGGAATTGTAGATCTGCAAGCATGGCAAGCATGTCTTTGACATGGCTTTGTATACAAAGGGGATTCCATGGGCACCAGGCACTACGGAGACTTTTGGCACACAGGGAAGATGTTCCACACACAGTGTTCCCCGTGGAAAGCAGAGCGACCCCCAGCACACGTTTGCAATGAGTGGCACTCTCCCATGGAAGCACTACTTGGACCAAGGTTTCATTGCCCCTGCTGCAGGCCTTTCTAAATGGAGAGACTGCAGCTCATCTGGAGGCTACAGATCAATGACCATTCACCCTCGAGTTCCAGAGTGTTGTGGGATGGGGTCCTAGCAAGGAATGGCAAGCACCCTGTATCTCTCAAGCAGTGATCTTTGGAGGACCACTGTGTGACCAGAGCTGCATCTGGGGGTTCCTCGCAAGCTGACCACAGTGTCCTTTGGCCACAGCTGGTGTGTGTGCAGAGTTCAGGGCTCTGCCCTGCTCTCCTGGCTAGAGTGCTGATTGCTCTGCATTACAAAGAGCCTCAGCAACACAGCTCTGGGCCCTTCATTGTGGGCCAGGAAGGCCTGCTCTAGGTGGGAAGTGCTGAGCTGCACGGAGAAATCCCTGTGCTTCACATTCACCCTGGGAGCTTCTCCCAGTGGTCCATCTACCACCAGTAGAAGCTAACTTGTAGAAACTGCCTGGGAAAGCAGGACACACTTTCCCTCTGCACAGCTAGGCTTCCACAAAGCCAGAGAACCCTAAGCCTCCCTAAGGCCTTCACTTTGTTATGCCCCGCAAGGTGTGCCATTGATCTGCCGAGGATATTGGCTTGCTCTAAAGACGGAGGCTTGGGACTGTGTATCCTGTCACAGTGGAGAGACTGCAGGCTTCCCTTGGCATCTGGTGTGAGAAAGGAAGGGCAATGCCCCCTTTGCACAGCGTGAGGCTTGCCACCTCCAAGCGGTCCTCCAAACCCTGTTGCTCCCCACCTTCCCTTCACTGCTGGCAAGCTTCTGGCAGGAACAGAGAGTTTCCCCCAAGAAACATGCTGCTTGCCATTCTAGGTAGGAACTCATCCCTCAAGCCCCCTCCCTAAAAGGGGAATGAAACCTGACCACAAGCCTCCAGGGAAGGTTCCATTTCTGCCTCCAGCAAGGCATGCCTCAGGTGCCTGGGCATTCTTCTCCATGGATTGCTTTCATGATTCTGTGCTCCCTCCAAGGTTGTGTCAGCTCCTGTGTGCACCATATTGCATGCAGGACCACTGTGTGCCAAAGGCGTTTTCTGGGAATGCGGAGCCACAGGGCTCCAGCCACGGGGGCCTGTGGAGCAGCTTGTTTGTGTACTGAGGGAAAGCCTCTGCCCTGCTCTCCTCGTTCGAGAGGTTGATGTCCCCAGCTTTCCATCAGCCTCGGCAACACACACCTAGGCCCTACTTTCCACTTCCAGCAGGCCTCCTGCTCAAAGTGAGGACAGCTGAGCTGCTCTGCATAAGCACTGTGCTGAGCCCTCAGCCTGGGAGCTCCTAGGAGAGGGCTGCATACCTCTAACTGATGTTGCACCTCCCTGGGGAAGTGCCACAGAGGTTCCCTTTGCACGGCTAGGCCTCAGCATGCCAGGGGATCCCTCAGGCCTTCCAAAGGTCTTCACTTTCTATGACCTCTCAGCCTGTAGTCTCTGTGCTGAGGAAAGTGTCTTCATGCACAGACTGTGGGTGCAGCCTCTGTGTCTTGTCACAGCTCCAAAAATGCAGGGACAGATGCCGTGTGTTAACCCACACATTGGTGCCTGCCAGGGAAGGCAGTCAACTTCCCTTTGGTAGGCACAAGGATTCCAGCCTCACAGGTGCCCTCTGAACACCTTTGCTTGCTGACTAGTCTTCCCAGCTGGACAGCCCCTGGGAGGAGAAGAGGGTTTTCCCAATTGAAACAGGGGGCTGGCAATTCCCTGGAAGGCGCTCAGCCCTCAAGCCTCCTTCATTGGAGGGGACATGCAACCTGACCCCCAGCCTCCCGGAAATATGCCCTGTTCCCTGCCAGAAAGACAGGCAGCCCTGGCCTGATGACGGATGCACTGGTGGGCTTTCTCATTTCCGTGCCTTCAGGAGGCTCTGTGAGCTCCTGTGTGCTCCTTTCTTCACAGAGGACAGCTGTCTGCCATAAGCTTCGTGGGGGGCTTTTGAGCAACAAGGCTTCAGCCATGGGGGCCTCTGGATCAGCTTGTTTCTGTGCTGAGGGAAAAGCTCCCCCTGCTCTCCTTGTTAGAGAGGTTGATGTCCCCAGCATGCCAGCAGCCTCAGGAACACACACCTAGGCCCTTCTTTCCATTTCAGTCAGGCCTCCTGCTCTCAGTGAGAACACCTGAGCAGTGGTGTATACGCTCTGTGCTGAGCCCTCTGCCTGGGAGCTCCTACTGGAGAGCTCCCTCCTTCTAAGTGAAGCTGGATTGGATGACCTACATGGAGAACTGCAACACACTTTCCCTTTGCACTGCTAGGCCTCAACAAGTACCAGGGTCCTGTAGCCTTCCCATGGTCCTTACTATTGTCATGCCTTCTCAGCCTGCAATCTCTGTGCTAGGGAGCCAGTAGAGACCATTTGGGCTGCAGCCATTTCTGGATGGAGAACCTGCAGCTCACCTAGAGTCTATCAGTCTTTTTTTTTTCACCTCAAATGACAGAGTGCTGTGGGATGCCATCCAGGCCAGGAAGGGCAAGCACCCGGTTTCTTTGGAGTAGACTCACGTGATCTCTGGGACACTTGTCAGCAGTGAAGAGAAGATGGGTAGCAAGTGTGATTTCCTTGAAGCTTGGAGGCCACAGCTATCTCGCTTCCCAATGAGGAAATAACTTCTTATCATATCAGGGCCCGCCTTTAAAGTGGCCAGCCAGCCTCTGTTTCTGCAGCTTCTGAACCACCAGCAGAAACACCTGCCCCAACGGGGCACTTTCATGAATGCATTTTGCTCCCCCAGAGTGTCTGAATGCCATGTATGGCCTTAGCAGGAGAAGGCCCCAGTAGGCCTAGAAGACCTTGCCATGCACTGGCAGGGCTCCGGGCAAAGCTGTCCTTTCTCTCCATTCTGCTTCCCAATTTGAATGTCAGCTTGAGGTAGCATGCGGACAGGAAGGAGATCCATGGGGAAGGCAAAGCACAGAGTGCTTACCATATAGCTCCAGGCCCCTGAGCTAGCTTGACAAGCATGGAAGTTAAAGCCTGTCTAGAACTGCCTTCCAGAGGCCGTTTTAAAGTAGGGGGACCTCTTGCTACACAAGCTAGCAAGATAGAGTGTCCTGCTCTGGCCTTTGCTCTGACAACACAGTGGATGCAAAGTGCCTGTGCAATGGAGGGTGCTCTGAAGCTGCAGGAGAGACTTTTGGCACACAGTGTTCTCCCATGCCAAATGGTGCCGACACAGTGTGCATCTCTTCCTGCAAGGCTCTTGAGCACTTCAAGAGTACGTGGACTAGAGTTTCAGGGAACGTGCTGCAGGCCTTTCTGGATGGAAAAGCTGCCGCCTCTTCAGAGGCCAATTGTCACGTTTCGTGTGTCCTCCAGATCAACAGTGTTGTCTGCTGAGCTCCTTGCAAGGGATGGCAAGCACCCTGTTTCCTCGGAAGAGACTCCCCTTTCCAATAAGCGGCTTGCCAGCAGGGAAGAAAAGTCAAGTAGCAAAGGAGATCAGCATGCAGCTTAAAGGCCTCTGGAATCCTGCTTTACAATGGGGTCCTGGGTCTTTGGTCATCAGGCTTCCATGTGAATGGGGACACACAGCCTGTGTCCCTGCAGCTTCTGAGCAGGCAAAGAGATATGCATGCCACACACTGGGACATTCTCAAATGAACTTTGCTCAGTAGTGGGCCTGCGTGCTGTGAATGGTCTACGTGAGGCAGGCCTTAGGGAATCCTAGGTGATACAGGGACTTGCCAGGGACTAGCAGTGTTCATGGTCATCATTTCCATTTAGTGCAGGCTGGAGGCACATTCAAGGATCTCTCTGAGGCAGAGACACCTCAGGTAGGATTTCCCAGGGTGAGCACGTAGCACAGCATTTCTCTCATTGCAGTTCCACATTCCTCCCACAGGCAGTCCTGCCTGGCATTCTGGGATTCCCTAGAATGGTGTTCCTCGGGCAGTTGGAAAGTTGGGAATTGTAGATCTGCAAGCATGGCAAGCATGTCTTTGACATGGCTTTGTATACAAAGGGGATTCCATGGGCACCAGGCACTACGGAGACTTTTGGCACACAGGGAAGATGTTCCACACACAGTGTTCCCCGTGGAAAGCAGAGCGACCCCCAGCACACGTTTGCAATGAGTGGCACTCTCCCATGGAAGCACTACTTGGACCAAGGTTTCATTGCCCCTGCTGCAGGCCTTTCTAAATGGAGAGACTGCAGCTCATCTGGAGGCTACAGATCAATGACCATTCACCCTCGAGTTCCAGAGTGTTGTGAGATGGGGTCCTAGCAAGGAATGGCAAGCACCCTGTATCTCTCAAGCAGTGATCTTTGGAGGACCACTGTGTGACCAGAGCTGCATCTGGGGGTTCCTCGCAAGCTGACCACAGTGTCCTTTGGCCACAGCTGGTGTGTGTGCAGAGTTCAGGGCTCTGCCCTGCTCTCCTGGCTAGAGTGCTGATTGCTCTGCATTACAAAGAGCCTCAGCAACACAGCTCTAGGCCCTTCATTGTGGGCCAGGAAGGCCTGCTCTAGGTGGGAAGTGCTGAGCTGCACGGAGAAATCCCTGTGCTTCACATTCACCCTGGGAGCTTCTCCCAGTGGTCCATCTACCACCAGTAGAAGCTAACTTGTAGAAACTGCCTGGGAAAGCAGGACACACTTTCCCTCTGCACAGCTAGGCTTCCACAAAGCCAGAGAACCCTAAGCCTCCCTAAGGCCTTCACTTTGTTATGCCCCGCAAGGTGTGCCATTGATCTGCCGAGGATATTGGCTTGCTCTAAAGACGGAGGCTTGGGACTGTGTATCCTGTCACAGTGGAGAGACTGCAGGCTTCCCTTGGCATCTGGTGTGAGAAAGGAAGGGCAATGCCCCCTTTGCACAGCGTGAGGCTTGCCACCTCCAAGCGGTCCTCCAAACCCTGTTGCTCCCCACCTTCCCTTCACTGCTGGCAAGCTTCTGGCAGGAACAGAGAGTTTCCCCCAAGAAACATGCAGCTTGCCATTCTAGGTAGGAACTCATCCCTCAAGCCCCCTCCCTAAAAGGGGAATGAAACCTGACCACAAGCCTCCAGGGAAGGTTCCATTTCTGCCTCCAGCAAGGCATGCCTCAGGTGCCTGGGCATTCTTCTCCATGGATTGCTTTCATGATTCTCTGCTCCCTCCAAGGTTGTGTCAGCTCCTGTGTGCACCATATTGCATGCAGGACCACTGTGTGCCAAAGGCGTTTTCTGGGAATGCGGAGCCACAGGGCTCCAGCCACGGGGGCCTGTGGAGCAGCTTGTTTGTGTACTGAGGGAAAGCCTCTGCCCTGCTCTCCTCGTTCGAGAGGTTGATGTCCCCAGCTTTCCATCAGCCTCGGCAACACACACCTAGGCCCTACTTTCCACTTCCAGCAGGCCTCCTGCTCAAAGTGAGGACAGCTGAGCTGCTCTGCATAAGCACTGTGCTGAGCCCTCAGCCTGGGAGCTCCTAGGAGAGGGCTGCATACCTCTAACTGATGTTGCACCTGATCACCTCCCTGGGGAAGTGCCACAGAGGTTCCCTTTGCACGGCTAGGCCTCAGCATGCCAGGGGATCCCTCAGGCCTTCCAAAGGTCTTCACTTTCTATGACGTCTCAGCCTGTAGTCTCTGTGCTGAGGAAAGTGTCTTCATGCACAGACTGTGGGTGCAGCCTCTGTGTCTTGTCACAGCTCCGAAAATGCAGGGACAGATGCCGTGTGTTAACCCACACATTGGTGCCTGCCAGGGAAGGCAGTCAACTTCCCTTTGGTAGGCACAAGGATTCCAGCCTCACAGGTGCCCTCTGAACACCTTTGCTTGCTGACTAGTCTTCCCAGCTGGACAGCCCCTGGGAGGAGAAGAGGGTTTTCCCAATTGAAACAGGGGGCTGGCAATTCCCTGGAAGGCGCTCAGCCCTCAAGCCTCCTTCATTGGAGGGGACATGCAACCTGACCCCCAGCCTCCCGGAAATATGCCCTGTTCCCTGCCAGAAAGACAGGCAGCCCTGGCCTGATGACGGATGCACTGGTGGGCTTTCTCATTTCCGTGCCTTCAGGAGGCTCTGTGAGCTCCTGTGTGCTCCTTTCTTCACAGAGGACAGCTGTCTGCCATAAGCTTCGTGGGGGGCTTTTGAGCAACAAAGCTTCAGCCATGGGGGCCTCTGGATCAGCTTGTTTCTGTGCTGAGGGAAAAGCTCCCCCTGCTCTCCTTGTTAGAGAGGTTGATGTCCCCAGCATGCCAGCAGCCTCAGGAACACACACCTAGGCCCTTCTTTCCATTTCAGTCAGGCCTCCTGCTCTCAGTGAGAACACCTGAGCAGTGGTGTATACGCTCTGTGCTGAGCCCTCTGCCTGGGAGCTCCTACTGGAGAGCTCCCTCCTTCTAAGTGAAGCTGGATTGGATGACCTACATGGAGAACTGCAACACACTTTCCCTTTGCACTGCTAGGCCTCAACAAGTACCAGGGTCCTGTAGCCTTCCCATGGTCCTTACTATTGTCATGCCTTCTCAGCCTGCAATCTCTGTGCTAGGGAGCCAGTAGAGACCATTTGGGCTGCAGCCATTTCTGGATGGAGAACCTGCAGCTCACCTAGTGTCTATCAGTCTTTTTTTTTTCACCTCAAATGACAGAGTGCTGTGGGATGCCATCCAGGCCAGGAAGGGCAAGCACCCGGTTTCTTTGGAGTAGACTCACGTGATCTCTGGGACACTTGTCAGCAGTGAAGAGAAGATGGGTAGCAAGTGTGATTTCCTTGAAGCTTGGAGGCCACAGCTATCTCGCTTCCCAATGAGGAAATAACTTCTTATCATATCAGGGCCCGCCTTTAAAGTGGCCAGCCAGCCTCTGTTTCTGCAGCTTCTGAACCACCAGCAGAAACACCTGCCCCAACGGGGCACTTTCATGAATGCATTTTGCTCCCCCAGCGTGTCTGAATGCCATGTATGGCCTTAGTAGGAGAAGGCCCCAGTAGGCCTAGAAGACCTTGCCATGCACTGGCAGGGCTCCGGGCAAAGCTGTCCTTTCTCTCCATTCTGGTTCCCAATTTGAATGTCAGCTTGAGGTAGCATGCGGACAGGAAGGAGATCCATGGGGAAGGCAAAGCACAGAGTGCTTACCATATAGCTCCAGGCCCCTGAGCTAGCTTGACAAGCATGGAAGTTAAAGCCTGTCTAGAACTGCCTTCCAGAGGCCGTTTTAAAGTAGGGGGACCTCTTGCTACACAAGCTAGCAAGATAGAGTGTCCTGCTCTGGCCTTTGCTCTGACAACACAGTGGATGCAAAGTGCCTGTGCAATGGAGGGTGCTCTGAAGCTGCAGGAGAGACTTTTGGCACACAGTGTTCTCCCATGCCAAATGGTGCCGACACAGTGTGCATCTCTTCCTGCAAGGCTCTTGAGCACTTCAAGAGTACGTGGACTAGAGTTTCAGGGAACGTGCTGCAGGCCTTTCTGGATGGAAAAGCTGCCGCCTCTTCAGAGGCCAATTGTCACGTTTCGTGTGTCCTCCAGATCAACAGTGTTGTCTGCTGAGCTCCTTGCAAGGGATGGCAAGCACCCTGTTTCCTCGGAAGAGACTCCCCTTTCCAATAAGCGGCTTGCCAGCAGGGAAGAAAAGTCAAGTAGCAAAGGAGATCAGCATGCAGCTTAGAGGCCTCTGGAATCCTGCTTTACAATGGGGTCCTGGGTCTTTGGTCATCAGGCTTCCATGTGAATGGGGACACACAGCCTGTGTCCCTGCAGCTTCTGAGCAGGCAAAGAGATATGCATGCCATACACTGGGACATTCTCAAATGAACTTTGCTCAGTAGTGGGCCTGCGTGCTGTGAATGGTCTACGTGAGGCAGGCCTTAGGGAATCCTAGGTGATACAGGGACTTGCCAGGGACTAGCAGTGTTCATGGTCATCATTTCCATTTAGTGCAGGCTGGAGGCACATTCAAGGATCTCTCTGAGGCAGAGACACCTCAGGTAGGATTTCCCAGGGTGAGCACGTAGCACAGCATTTCTCTCATTGCAGTTCCACATTCCTCCCACAGGCAGTCCTGCCTGGCATTCTGGGATTCCCTAGAATGGTGTTCCTCGGGCAGTTGGAAAGTTGGGAATTGTAGATCTGCAAGCATGGCAAGCATGTCTTTGACATGGCTTTGTATACAAAGGGGATTCCATGGGCACCAGGCACTACGGAGACTTTTGGCACACAGGGAAGATGTTCCACACACAGTGTTCCCCGTGGAAAGCAGAGCGACCCCCAGCACACGTTTGCAATGAGTGGCACTCTCCCATGGAAGCACTACTTGGACCAAGGTTTCATTGCCCCTGCTGCAGGCCTTTCTAAATGGAGAGACTGCAGCTCATCTGGAGGCTACAGATCAATGACCATTCACCCTCGAGTTCCAGAGTGTTGTGGGATGGGGTCCTAGCAAGGAATGGCAAGCACCCTGTATCTCTCAAGCAGTGATCTTTGGAGGACCACTGTGTGACCAGAGCTGCATCTGGGGGTTCCTCGCAAGCTGACCACAGTGTCCTTTGGCCACAGCTGGTGTGTGTGCAGAGTTCAGGGCTCTGCCCTGCTCTCCTGGCTAGAGTGCTGATTGCTCTGCATTACAAAGAGCCTCAGCAACACAGCTCTAGGCCCTTCATTGTGGGCCAGGAAGGCCTGCTCTATGTGGGAAGTGCTGAGCTGCACGGAGAAATCCCTGTGCTTCACATTCACCCTGGGAGCTTCTCCCAGTGGTCCATCTACCACCAGTAGAAGCTAACTTGTAGAAACTGCCTGGGAAAGCAGGACACACTTTCCCTCTGCACAGCTAGGCTTCCACAAAGCCAGAGAACCCTAAGCCTCCCTAAGGCCTTCACTTTGTTATGCCCCGCAAGGTGTGCCATTGATCTGCCGAGGATATTGGCTTGCTCTAAAGACGGAGGCTTGGGACTGTGTATCCTGTCACAGTGGAGAGACTGCAGGCTTCCCTTGGCATCTGGTGTGAGAAAGGAAGGGCAATGCCCCCTTTGCACAGCGTGAGGCTTGCCACCTCCAAGCGGTCCTCCAAACCCTGTTGCTCCCCACCTTCCCTTCACTGCTGGCAAGCTTCTGGCAGGAACAGAGAGTTTCCCCCAAGAAACATGCAGCTTGCCATTCTAGGTAGGAACTCATCCCTCAAGCCCCCTCCCTAAAAGGGGAATGAAACCTGACCACAAGCCTCCAGGGAAGGTTCCATTTCTGCCTCCAGCAAGGCATGCCTCAGGTGCCTGGGCATTCTTCTCCATGGATTGCTTTCATGATTCTGTGCTCCCTCCAAGGTTGTGTCAGCTCCTGTGTGCACCATATTGCATGCAGGACCACTGTGTGCCAAAGGCGTTTTCTGGGAATGCGGAGCCACAGGGCTCCAGCCACGGGGGCCTGTGGAGCAGCTTGTTTGTGTACTGAGGGAAAGCCTCTGCCCTGCTCTCCTCGTTCGAGAGGTTGATGTCCCCAGCTTTCCATCAGCCTCGGCAACACACACCTAGGCCCTACTTTCCACTTCCAGCAGGCCTCCTGCTCAAAGTGAGGACAGCTGAGCTGCTCTGCATAAGCACTGTGCTGAGCCCTCAGCCTGGGAGCTCCTAGGAGAGGGCTGCATACCTCTAACTGATGTTGCACCTGATCACCTCCCTGGGGAAGTGCCACAGAGGTTCCCTTTGCACGGCTAGGCCTCAGCATGCCAGGGGATCCCTCAGGCCTTCCAAAGGTCTTCACTTTCTATGACCTCTCAGCCTGTAGTCTCTGTGCTGAGGAAAGTGTCTTCATGCACAGACTGTGGGTGCAGCCTCTGTGTCTTGTCACAGCTCCGAAAATGCAGGGACAGATGCCGTGTGTTAACCCACACATTGGTGCCTGCCAGGGAAGGCAGTCAACTTCCCTTTGGTAGGCACAAGGATTCCAGCCTCACAGGTGCCCTCTGAACACCTTTGCTTGCTGACTAGTCTTCCCAGCTGGACAGCCCCTGGGAGGAGAAGAGGGTTTTCCCAATTGAAACAGGGGGCTGGCAATTCCCTGGAAGGCGCTCAGCCCTCAAGCCTCCTTCATTGGAGGGGACATGCAACCTGACCCCCAGCCTCCCGGAAATATGCCCTGTTCCCTGCCAGAAAGACAGGCAGCCCTGGCCTGATGACGGATGCACTGGTGGGCTTTCTCATTTCCGTGCCTTCAGGAGGCTCTGTGAGCTCCTGTGTGCTCCTTTCTTCACAGAGGACAGCTGTCTGCCATAAGCTTCGTGGGGGGCTTTTGAGCAACAAGGCTTCAGCCATGGGGGCCTCTGGATCAGCTTGTTTCTGTGCTGAGGGAAAAGCTCCCCCTGCTCTCCTTCTTAGAGAGGTTGATGTCCCCAGCATGCCAGCAGCCTCAGGAACACACACCTAGGCCCTTCTTTCCATTTCAGTCAGGCCTCCTGCTCTCAGTGAGAACACCTGAGCAGTGGTGTATACGCTCTGTGCTGAGCCCTCTGCCTGGGAGCTCCTATTGGAGAGCTCCCTCCTTCTAAGTGAAGCTGGATTGGATGACCTACATGGAGAACTGCAACACACTTTCCCTTTGCACTGCTAGGCCTCAACAAGTACCAGGGCCCTGTAGCCTTCCCATGGTCCTTACTATTGTCATGCCTTCTCAGCCTGCAATCTCTGTGCTAGGGAGCCAGTAGAGACCATTTGGGCTGCAGCCATTTCTGGATGGAGAACCTGCAGCTCACCTAGAGTCTATCAGTCTTTTTTTTTTCACCTCAAATGACAGAGTGCTGTGGGATGCCATCCAGGCCAGGAAGGGCAAGCACCCGGTTTCTTTGGAGTAGACTCACGTGATCTCTGGGACACTTGTCAGCAGTGAAGAGAAGATGGGTAGCAAGTGTGATTTCCTTGAAGCTTGGAGGCCACAGCTATCTCGCTTCCCAATGAGGAAATAACTTCTTATCATATCAGGGCCCGCCTTTAAAGTGGCCAGCCAGCCTCTGTTTCTGCAGCTTCTGAACCACCAGCAGAAACACCTGCCCCAACGGGGCACTTTCATGAATGCATTTTGCTCCCCCAGCGTGTCTGAATGCCATGTATGGCCTTAGCAGGAGAAGGCCCCTGTAGGCCTAGAAGACCTTGCCATGCACTGGCAGGGCTCCGGGCAAAGCTGTCCTTTCTCTCCATTCTGGTTCCCAATTTGAATGTCAGCTTGAGGTAGCATGCGGACAGGAAGGAGATCCATGGGGAAGGCAAAGCACAGAGTGCTTACCATATAGCTCCAGGCCCCTGAGCTAGCTTGACAAGCATGGAAGTTAAAGCCTGTCTAGAACTGCCTTCCAGAGGCCGTTTTAAAGTAGGGGGACCTCTTGCTACACAAGCTAGCAAGATAGAGTGTCCTGCTCTGGCCTTTGCTCTGACAACACAGTGGATGCAAAGTGCCTGTGCAATGGAGGGTGCTCTGAAGCTGCAGGAGAGACTTTTGGCACACAGTGTTCTCCCATGCCAAATGGTGCCGACACAGTGTGCATCTCTTCCTGCAAGGCTCTTGAGCACTTCAAGAGTACGTGGACTAGAGTTTCAGGGAACGTGCTGCAGGCCTTTCTGGATGGAAAAGCTGCCGCCTCTTCAGAGGCCAATTGTCACGTTTCGTGTGTCCTCCAGATCAACAGTGTTGTCTGCTGAGCTCCTTGCAAGGGATGGCAAGCACCCTGTTTCCTCGGAAGAGACTCCCCTTTCCAATAAGCGGCTTGCCAGCAGGGAAGAAAAGTCAAGTAGCAAAGGAGATCAGCATGCAGCTTAGAGGCCTCTGGAATCCTGCTTTACAATGGGGTCCTGGGTCTTTGGTCATCAGGCTTCCATGTGAATGGGGACACACAGCCTGTGTCCCTGCAGCTTCTGAGCAGGCAAAGAGATATGCATGCCACACACTGGGACATTCTCAAATGAACTTTGCTCAGTAGTGGGCCTGCGTGCTGTGAATGGTCTACGTGAGGCAGGCCTTAGGGAATCCTAGGTGATACAGGGACTTGCCAGGGACTAGCAGTGTTCATGGTCATCATTTCCATTTAGTGCAGGCTGGAGGCACATTCAAGGATCTCTCTGAGGCAGAGACACCTCAGGTAGGATTTCCCAGGGTGAGCACGTAGCACAGCATTTCTCTCATTGCAGTTCCACATTCCTCCCACAGGCAGTCCTGCCTGGCATTCTGGGATTCCCTAGAATGGTGTTCCTCGGGCAGTTGGAAAGTTGGGAATTGTAGATCTGCAAGCATGGCAAGCATGTCTTTGACATGGCTTTGTATACAAAGGGGATTCCATGGGCACCAGGCACTACGGAGACTTTTGGCACACAGGGAAGATGTTCCACACACAGTGTTCCCCGTGGAAAGCAGAGCGACCCCCAGCACACGTTTGCAATGAGTGGCACTCTCCCATGGAAGCACTACTTGGACCAAGGTTTCATTGCCCCTGCTGCAGGCCTTTCTAAATGGAGAGACTGCAGCTCATCTGGAGGCTACAGATCAATGACCATTCACCCTCGAGTTCCAGAGTGTTGTGAGATGGGGTCCTAGCAAGGAATGGCAAGCACCCTGTATCTCTCAAGCAGTGATCTTTGGAGGACCACTGTGTGACCAGAGCTGCATCTGGGGGTTCCTCGCAAGCTGACCACAGTGTCCTTTGGCCACAGCTGGTGTGTGTGCAGAGTTCAGGGCTCTGCCCTGCTCTCCTGGCTAGAGTGCTGATTGCTCTGCATTACAAAGAGCCTCAGCAACACAGCTCTAGGCCCTTCATTGTGGGCCAGGAAGGCCTGCTCTAGGTGGGAAGTGCTGAGCTGCACGGAGAAATCCCTGTGCTTCACATTCACCCTGGGAGCTTCTCCCAGTGGTCCATCTACCACCAGTAGAAGCTAACTTGTAGAAACTGCCTGGGAAAGCAGGACACACTTTCCCTCTGCACAGCTAGGCTTCCACAAAGCCAGAGAACCCTAAGCCTCCCTAAGGCCTTCACTTTGTTATGCCCCGCAAGGTGTGCCATTGATCTGCCGAGGATATTGGCTTGCTCTAAAGACGGAGGCTTGGGACTGTGTATCCTGTCACAGTGGAGAGACTGCAGGCTTCCCTTGGCATCTGGTGTGAGAAAGGAAGGGCAATGCCCCCTTTGCACAGCGTGAGGCTTGCCACCTCCAAGCGGTCCTCCAAACCCTGTTGCTCCCCACCTTCCCTTCACTGCTGGCAAGCTTCTGGCAGGAACAGAGAGTTTCCCCCAAGAAACATGCAGCTTGCCATTCTAGGTAGGAACTCATCCCTCAAGCCCCCTCCCTAAAAGGGGAATGAAACCTGACCACAAGCCTCCAGGGAAGGTTCCATTTCTGCCTCCAGCAAGGCATGCCTCAGGTGCCTGGGCATTCTTCTCCATGGATTGCTTTCATGATTCTCTGCTCCCTCCAAGGTTGTGTCAGCTCCTGTGTGCACCATATTGCATGCAGGACCACTGTGTGCCAAAGGCGTTTTCTGGGAATGCGGAGCCACAGGGCTGCAGCCACGGGGGCCTGTGGAGCAGCTTGTTTGTGTACTGAGGGAAAGCCTCTGCCCTGCTCTCCTCGTTCGAGAGGTTGATGTCCCCAGCTTTCCATCAGCCTCGGCAACACACACCTAGGCCCTACTTTCCACTTCCAGCAGGCCTCCTGCTCAAAGTGAGGACAGCTGAGCTGCTCTGCATAAGCACTGTGCTGAGCCCTCAGCCTGGGAGCTCCTAGGAGAGGGCTGCATAGCTCTAACTGATGTTGCACCTGATCACCTCCCTGGGGAAGTGCCACAGAGGTTCCCTTTGCACGGCTAGGCCTCAGCATGCCAGGGGATCCCTCAGGCCTTCCAAAGGTCTTCACTTTCTATGACCTCTCAGCCTGTAGTCTCTGTGCTGAGGAAAGTGTCTTCATGCACAGACTGTGGGTGCAGCCTCTGTGTCTTGTCACAGCTCCGAAAATGCAGGGACAGATGCCGTGTGTTAACCCACACATTGGTGCCTGCCAGGGAAGGCAGTCAACTTCCCTTTGGTAGGCACAAGGATTCCAGCCTCACAGGTGCCCTCTGAACACCTTTGCTTGCTGACTAGTCTTCCCAGCTGGACAGCCCCTGGGAGGAGAAGAGGGTTTTCCCAATTGAAACAGGGGGCTGGCAATTCCCTGGAAGGCGCTCAGCCCTCAAGCCTCCTTCATTGGAGGGGACATGCAACCTGACCCCCAGCCTCCCGGAAATATGCCCTGTTCCCTGCCAGAAAGACAGGCAGCCCTGGCCTGATGACGGATGCACTGGTGGGCTTTCTCATTTCCGTGCCTTCAGGAGGCTCTGTGAGCTCCTGTGTGCTCCTTTCTTCACAGAGGACAGCTGTCTGCCATAAGCTTCGTGGGGGGCTTTTGAGCAACAAGGCTTCAGCCATGGGGGCCTCTGGATCAGCTTGTTTCTGTGCTGAGGGAAAAGCTCCCCCTGCTCTCCTTGTTAGAGAGGTTGATGTCCCCAGCATGCCAGCAGCCTCAGGAACACACACCTAGGCCCTTCTTTCCATTTCAGTCAGGCCTCCTGCTCTCAGTGAGAACACCTGAGCAGTGGTGTATACGCTCTGTGCTGAGCCCTCTGCCTGGGAGCTCCTACTGGAGAGCTCCCTCCTTCTAAGTGAAGCTGGATTGGATGACCTACATGGAGAACTGCAACACACTTTCCCTTTGCACTGCTAGGCCTCAACAAGTACCAGGGTCCTGTAGCCTTCCCATGGTCCTTACTATTGTCATGCCTTCTCAGCCTGCAATCTCTGTGCTAGGGAGCCAGTAGAGACCATTTGGGCTGCAGCCATTTCTGGATGGAGAACCTGCAGCTCACCTAGAGTCTATCAGTCTTTTTTTTTTCACCTCAAATGACAGAGTGCTGTGGGATGCCATCCAGGCCAGGAAGGGCAAGCACCCGGTTTCTTTGGAGTAGACTCACGTGATCTCTGGGACACTTGTCAGCAGTGAAGAGAAGATGGGTAGCAAGTGTGATTTCCTTGAAGCTTGGAGGCCACAGCTATCTCGCTTCCCAATGAGGAAATAACTTCTTATCATATCAGGGCCCGCCTTTAAAGTGGCCAGCCAGCCTCTGTTTCTGCAGCTTCTGAACCACCAGCAGAAACACCTGCCCCAACGGGGCACTTTCATGAATGCATTTTGCTCCCCCAGCGTGTCTGAATGCCATGTATGGCCTTAGCAGGAGAAGGCCCCAGTAGGCCTAGAAGACCTTGCCATGCACTGGCAGGGCTCCGGGCAAAGCTGTCCTTTCTCTCCATTCTGGTTCCCAATTTGAATGTCAGCTTGAGGTAGCATGCGGACAGGAAGGAGATCCATGGGGAAGGCAAAGCACAGAGTGCTTACCATATAGCTCCAGGCCCCTGAGCTAGCTTGACAAGCATGGAAGTTAAAGCCTGTCTAGAACTGCCTTCCAGAGGCCGTTTTAAAGTAGGGGGACCTCTTGCTACACAAGCTAGCAAGATAGAGTGTCCTGCTCTGGCCTTTGCTCTGACAACACAGTGGATGCAAAGTGCCTGTGGAATGGAGGGTGCTCTGAAGCTGCAGGAGAGACTTTTGGCACACAGTGTTCTCCCATGCCAAATGGTGCCGACACAGTGTGCATCTCTTCCTGCAAGGCTCTTGAGCACTTCAAGAGTACGTGGACTAGAGTTTCAGGGAACGTGCTGCAGGCCTTTCTGGATGGAAAAGCTGCCGCCTCTTCAGAGGCCAATTGTCACGTTTCGTGTGTCCTCCAGATCAACAGTGTTGTCTGCTGAGCTCCTTGCAAGGGATGGCAAGCACCCTGTTTCCTCGGAAGAGACTCCCCTTTCCAATAAGCGGCTTGCCAGCAGGGAAGAAAAGTCAACTAGCAAAGGAGATCAGCATGCAGCTTAAAGGCCTCTGGAATCCTGCTTTACAATGGGGTCCTGGGTCTTTGGTCATCAGGCTTCCATGTGAATGGGGACACACAGCCTGTGTCCCTGCAGCTTCTGAGCAGGCAAAGAGATATGCATGCCACACACTGGGACATTCTCAAATGAACTTTGCTCAGTAGTGGGCCTGCGTGCTGTGAATGGTCTACGTGAGGCAGGCCTTAGGGAATCCTAGGTGATACAGGGACTTCCCAGGGACTAGCAGTGTTCATGGTCATCATTTCCATTTAGTGCAGGCTGGAGGCACATTCAAGGATCTCTCTGAGGCAGAGACACCTCAGGTAGGATTTCCCAGGGTGAGCACGTAGCACAGCATTTCTCTCATTGCAGTTCCACATTCCTCCCACAGGCAGTCCTGCCTGGCATTCTGGGATTCCCTAGAATGGTGTTCCTCGGGCAGTTGGAAAGTTGGGAATTGTAGATCTGCAAGCATGGCAAGCATGTCTTTGACATGGCTTTGTATACAAAGGGGATTCCATGGGCACCAGGCACTACGGAGACTTTTGGCACACAGGGAAGATGTTCCACACACAGTGTTCCCCGTGGAAAGCAGAGCGACCCCCAGCACACGTTTGCAATGAGTGGCACTCTCCCATGGAAGCACTACTTGGACCAAGGTTTCATTGCCCCTGCTGCAGGCCTTTCTAAATGGAGAGACTGCAGCTCATCTGGAGGCTACAGATCAATGACCATTCACCCTCGAGTTCCAGAGTGTTGTGGGATGGGGTCCTAGCAAGGAATGGCAAGCACCCTGTATCTCTCAAGCAGTGATCTTTGGAGGACCACTGTGTGACCAGAGCTGCATCTGGGGGTTCCTCGCAAGCTGACCACAGTGTCCTTTGGCCACAGCTGGTGTGTGTGCAGAGTTCAGGGCTCTGCCCTGCTCTCCTGGCTAGAGTGCTGATTGCTCTGCATTACAAAGAGCCTCAGCAACACAGCTCTAGGCCCTTCATTGTGGGCCAGGAAGGCCTGCTCTAGGTGGGAAGTGCTGAGCTGCACGGAGAAATCCCTGTGCTTCACATTCACCCTGGGAGCTTCTCCCAGTGGTCCATCTACCACCAGTAGAAGCTAACTTGTAGAAACTGCCTGGGAAAGCAGGACACACTTTCCCTCTGCACAGCTAGGCTTCCACAAAGCCAGAGAACCCTAAGCCTCCCTAAGGCCTTCACTTTGTTATGCCCCGCAAGGTGTGCCATTGATCTGCCGAGGATATTGGCTTGCTCTAAAGACGGAGGCTTGGGACTGTGTATCCTGACACAGTGGAGAGACTGCAGGCTTCCCTTGGCATCTGGTGTGAGAAAGGAAGGGCAATGCCCCCTTTGCACAGCGTGAGGCTTGCCACCTCCAAGCGGTCCTCCAAACCCTGTTGCTCCCCACCTTCCCTTCACTGCTGGCAAGCTTCTGGCAGGAACAGAGAGTTTCCCCCAAGAAACATGCAGCTTGCCATTCTAGGTAGGAACTCATCCCTCAAGCCCCCTCCCTAAAAGGGGAATGAAACCTGACCACAAGCCTCCAGGGAAGGTTCCATTTCTGCCTCCAGCAAGGCATGCCTCAGGTGCCTGGGCATTCTTCTCCATGGATTGCTTTCATGATTCTGTGCTCCCTCCAAGGTTGTGTCAGCTCCTGTGTGCACCATATTGCATGCAGGACCATTGTGTGCCAAAGGCGTTTTCTGGGAATGCGGAGCCACAGGGCTCCAGCCACGGGGGCCTGTGGAGCAGCTTGTTTGTGTACTGAGGGAAAGCCTCTGCCCTGCTCTCCTCGTTCGAGAGGTTGATGTCCCCAGCTTTCCATCAGCCTCGGCAACACACACCTAGGCCCTACTTTCCACTTCCAGCAGGCCTCCTGCTCAAAGTGAGGACAGCTGAGCTGCTCTGCATAAGCACTGTGCTGAGCCCTCAGCCTGGGAGCTCCTAGGAGAGGGCTGCATACCTCTAACTGATGTTGCACCTGATCACCTCCCTGGGGAAGTGCCACAGAGGTTCCCTTTGCACGGCTAGGCCTCAGCATGCCAGGGGATCCCTCAGGCCTTCCAAAGGTCTTCACTTTCTATGACCTTCAGCCTGTAGTCTCTGTGCTGAGGAAAGTGTCTTCATGCACAGACTGTGGGTGCAGCCTCTGTGTCTTGTCACAGCTCCGAAAATGCAGGGACAGATGCCGTGTGTTAACCCACACATTGGTGCCTGCCAGGGAAGGCAGTCAACTTCCCTTTGGTAGGCACAAGGATTCCAGCCTCACAGGTGCCCTCTGAACACCTTTGCTTGCTGACTAGTCTTCCCAGCTGGACAGCCCCTGGGAGGAGAAGAGGGTTTTCCCAATTGAAACAGGGGGCTGGCAATTCCCTGGAAGGCGCTCAGCCCTCAAGCCTCCTTCATTGGAGGGGACATGCAACCTGACCCCCAGCCTCCCGGAAATATGCCCTGTTCCCTGCCAGAAAGACAGGCAGCCCTGGCCTGATGACGGATGCACTGGTGGGCTTTCTCATTTCCGTGCCTTCAGGAGGCTCTGTGAGCTCCTGTGTGCTCCTTTCTTCACAGAGGACAGCTGTCTGCCATAAGCTTTGTGGGGGGCTTTTGAGCAACAAGGCTTCAGCCATGGGGGCCTCTGGATCAGCTTGTTTCTGTGCTGAGGGAAAAGCTCCCCCTGCTCTCCTTGTTAGAGAGGTTGATGTCCCCAGCATGCCAGCAGCCTCAGGAACACACACCTAGGCCCTTCTTTCCATTTCAGTCAGGCCTCCTGCTCTCAGTGAGAACACCTGAGCAGTGGTGTATACGCTCTGTGCTGAGCCCTCTGCCTGGGAGCTCCTACTGGAGAGCTCCCTCCTTCTAAGTGAAGCTGGATTGGATGACCTACATGGAGAACTGCAACACACTTTCCCTTTGCACTGCTAGGCCTCAACAAGTACCAGGGTCCTGTAGCGTTCCCATGGTCCTTACTATTGTCATGCCTTCTCAGCCTGCAATCTCTGTGCTAGGGAGCCAGTAGAGACCATTTGGGCTGCAGCCATTTCTGGATGGAGAACCTGCAGCTCACCTAGAGTCTATCAGTCTTTTTGTTTTCACCTCAAATGACAGAGTGCTGTGGGATGCCATCCAGGCCAGGAAGGGCAAGCACCCGGTTTCTTTGGAGTAGACTCACGTGATCTCTGGGACACTTGTCAGCAGTGAAGAGAAGATGGGTAGCAAGTGTGATTTCCTTGAAGCTTGGAGGCCACAGCTATCTCGCTTCCCAATGAGGAAATAACTTCTTATCATATCAGGGCCCGCCTTTAAAGTGGCCAGCCAGCCTCTGTTTCTGCAGCTTCTGAACCACCAGCAGAAACACCTGCCCCAACGGGGCACTTTCATGAATGCATTTTGCTCCCCCAGCGTGTCTGAATGCCATGTATGGCCTTAGTAGGAGAAGGCCCCAGTAGGCCTAGAAGACCTTGCCATGCACTGGCAGGGCTCCGGGCAAAGCTGTCCTTTCTCTCCATTCTGGTTCCCAATTTGAATGTCAGCTTGAGGTAGCATGCGGACAGGAAGGAGATCCATGGGGAAGGCAAAGCACAGAGTGCTTACCATATAGCTCCAGGCCCCTGAGCTAGCTTGACAAGCATGGAAGTTAAAGCCTGTCTAGAACTGCCTTCCAGAGGCCGTTTTAAAGTAGGGGGACCTCTTGCTACACAAGCTAGCAAGATAGAGTGTCCTGCTCTGGCCTTTGCTCTGACAACACAGTGGATGCAAAGTGCCTGTGGAATGGAGGGTGCTCTGAAGCTGCAGGAGAGACTTTTGGCACACAGTGTTCTCCCATGCCAAATGGTGCCGACACAGTGTGCATCTCTTCCTGCAAGGCTCTTGAGCACTTCCAGAGTACGTGGACTAGAGTTTCAGGGAACGTGCTGCAGGCCTTTCTGGATGGAAAAGCTGCCGCCTCTTCAGAGGCCAATTGTCACGTTTCGTGTGTCCTCCAGATCAACAGTGTTGTCTGCTGAGCTCCTTGCAAGGGATGGCAAGCACCCTGTTTCCTCGGAAGAGACTCCCCTTTCCAATAAGCGGCTTGCCAGCAGGGAAGAAAAGTCAAGTAGCAAAGGAGATCAGCATGCAGCTTAAAGGCCTCTGGAATCCTGCTTTACAATGGGGTCCTGGGTCTTTGGTCATCAGGCTTCCATGTGAATGGGGACACACAGCCTGTGTCCCTGCAGCTTCTGAGCAGGCAAAGAGATATGCATGCCACACACTGGGACATTCTCAAATGAACTTTGCTCAGTAGTGGGCCTGCGTGCTGTGAATGGTCTACGTGAGGCAGGCCTTAGGGAATCCTAGGTGATACAGGGACTTGCCAGGGACTAGCAGTGTTCATGGTCATCATTTCCATTTAGTGCAGGCTGGAGGCACATTCAAGGATCTCTCTGAGGCAGAGACACCTCAGGTAGGATTTCCCAGGGTGAGCACGTAGCACAGCATTTCTCTCATTGCAGTTCCACATTCCTCCCACAGGCAGTCCTGCCTGGCATTCTGGGATTCCCTAGAATGGTGTTCCTCGGGCAGTTGGAAAGTTGGGAATTGTAGATCTGCAAGCATGGCAAGCATGTCTTTGACATGGCTTTGTATACAAAGGGGATTCCATGGGCACCAGGCACTACGGAGACTTTTGGCACACAGGGAAGATGTTCCACACACAGTGTTCCCCGTGGAAAGCAGAGCGACCCCCAGCACACGTTTGCAATGAGTGGCACTCTCCCATGGAAGCACTACTTGGACCAAGGTTTCATTGCCCCTGCTGCAGGCCTTTCTAAATGGAGAGACTGCAGCTCATCTGGAGGCTACAGATCAATGACCATTCACCCTCGAGTTCCAGAGTGTTGTGGGATGGGGTCCTAGCAAGGAATGGCAAGCACCCTGTATCTCTCAAGCAGTGATCTTTGGAGGACCACTGTGTGACCAGAGCTGCATCTGGGGGTTCCTCGCAAGCTGACCACAGTGTCCTTTGGCCACAGCTGGTGTGTGTGCAGAGTTCAGGGCTCTGCCCTGCTCTCCTGGCTAGAGTGCTGATTGCTCTGCATTACAAAGAGCCTCAGCAACACAGCTCTAGGCCCTTCATTGTGGGCCAGGAAGGCCTGCTCTAGGTGGGAAGTGCTGAGCTGCACGGAGAAATCCCTGTGCTTCACATTCACCCTGGGAGCTTCTCCCAGTGGTCCATCTACCACCAGTAGAAGCTAACTTGTAGAAACTGCCTGGGAAAGCAGGACACACTTTCCCTCTGCACAGCTAGGCTTCCACAAAGCCAGAGAACCCTAAGCCTCCCTAAGGCCTTCACTTTGTTATGCCCCGCAAGGTGTGCCATTGATCTGCCGAGGATATTGGCTTGCTCTAAAGACGGAGGCTTGGGACTGTGTATCCTGACACAGTGGAGAGACTGCAGGCTTCCCTTGGCATCTGGTGTGAGAAAGGAAGGGCAATGCCCCCTTTGCACAGCGTGAGGCTTGCCACCTCCAAGCGGTCCTCCAAACCCTGTTGCTCCCCACCTTCCCTTCACTGCTGGCAAGCTTCTGGCAGGAACAGAGAGTTTCCCCCAAGAAACATGCAGCTTGCCATTCTAGGTAGGAACTCATCCCTCAAGCCCCCTCCCTAAAAGGGGAATGAAACCTGACCACAAGCCTCCAGGGAAGGTTCCATTTCTGCCTCCAGCAAGGCATGCCTCAGGTGCCTGGGCATTCTTCTCCATGGATTGCTTTCATGATTCTGTGCTCCCTCCAAGGTTGTGTCAGCTCCTGTGTGCACCATATTGCATGCAGGACCATTGTGTGCCAAAGGCGTTTTCTGGGAATGCGGAGCCACAGGGCTCCAGCCACGGGGGCCTGTGGAGCAGCTTGTTTGTGTACTGAGGGAAAGCCTCTGCCCTGCTCTCCTCGTTCGAGAGGTTGATGTCCCCAGCTTTCCATCAGCCTCGGCAACACACACCTAGGCCCTACTTTCCACTTCCAGCAGGCCTCCTGCTCAAAGTGAGGACAGCTGAGCTGCTCTGCATAAGCACTGTGCTGAGCCCTCAGCCTGGGAGCTCCTAGGAGAGGGCTGCATACCTCTAACTGATGTTGCACCTGATCACCTCCCTGGGGAAGTGCCACAGAGGTTCCCTTTGCACGGCTAGGCCTCAGCATGCCAGGGGATCCCTCAGGCCTTCCAAAGGTCTTCACTTTCTATGACCTTCAGCCTGTAGTCTCTGTGCTGAGGAAAGTGTCTTCATGCACAGACTGTGGGTGCAGCCTCTGTGTCTTGTCACAGCTCCGAAAATGCAGGGACAGATGCCGTGTGTTAACCCACACATTGGTGCCTGCCAGGGAAGGCAGTCAACTTCCCTTTGGTAGGCACAAGGATTCCAGCCTCACAGGTGCCCTCTGAACACCTTTGCTTGCTGACTAGTCTTCCCAGCTGGACAGCCCCTGGGAGGAGAAGAGGGTTTTCCCAATTGAAACAGGGGGCTGGCAATTCCCTGGAAGGCGCTCAGCCCTCAAGCCTCCTTCATTGGAGGGGACATGCAACCTGACCCCCAGCCTCCCGGAAATATGCCCTGTTCCCTGCCAGAAAGACAGGCAGCCCTGGCCTGATGACGGATGCACTGGTGGGCTTTCTCATTTCCGTGCCTTCAGGAGGCTCTGTGAGCTCCTGTGTGCTCCTTTCTTCACAGAGGACAGCTGTCTGCCATAAGCTTTGTGGGGGGCTTTTGAGCAACAAGGCTTCAGCCATGGGGGCCTCTGGATCAGCTTGTTTCTGTGCTGAGGGAAAAGCTCCCCCTGCTCTCCTTGTTAGAGAGGTTGATGTCCCCAGCATGCCAGCAGCCTCAGGAACACACACCTAGGCCCTTCTTTCCATTTCAGTCAGGCCTCCTGCTCTCAGTGAGAACACCTGAGCAGTGGTGTATACGCTCTGTGCTGAGCCCTCTGCCTGGGAGCTCCTACTGGAGAGCTCCCTCCTTCTAAGTGAAGCTGGATTGGATGACCTACATGGAGAACTGCAACACACTTTCCCTTTGCACTGCTAGGCCTCAACAAGTACCAGGGTCCTGTAGCGTTCCCATGGTCCTTACTATTGTCATGCCTTCTCAGCCTGCAATCTCTGTGCTAGGGAGCCAGTAGAGACCATTTGGGCTGCAGCCATTTCTGGATGGAGAACCTGCAGCTCACCTAGAGTCTATCAGTCTTTTTGTTTTCACCTCAAATGACAGAGTGCTGTGGGATGCCATCCAGGCCAGGAAGGGCAAGCACCCGGTTTCTTTGGAGTAGACTCACGTGATCTCTGGGACACTTGTCAGCAGTGAAGAGAAGATGGGTAGCAAGTGTGATTTCCTTGAAGCTTGGAGGCCACAGCTATCTCGCTTCCCAATGAGGAAATAACTTCTTATCATATCAGGGCCCGCCTTTAAAGTGGCCAGCCAGCCTCTGTTTCTGCAGCTTCTGAACCACCAGCAGAAACACCTGCCCCAACGGGGCACTTTCATGAATGCATTTTGCTCCCCCAGCGTGTCTGAATGCCATGTATGGCCTTAGTAGGAGAAGGCCCCAGTAGGCCTAGAAGACCTTGCCATGCACTGGCAGGGCTCCGGGCAAAGCTGTCCTTTCTCTCCATTCTGGTTCCCAATTTGAATGTCAGCTTGAGGTAGCATGCGGACAGGAAGGAGATCCATGGGGAAGGCAAAGCACAGAGTGCTTACCATATAGCTCCAGGCCCCTGAGCTAGCTTGACAAGCATGGAAGTTAAAGCCTGTCTAGAACTGCCTTCCAGAGGCCGTTTTAAAGTAGGGGGACCTCTTGCTACACAAGCTAGCAAGATAGAGTGTCCTGCTCTGGCCTTTGCTCTGACAACACAGTGGATGCAAAGTGCCTGTGGAATGGAGGGTGCTCTGAAGCTGCAGGAGAGACTTTTGGCACACAGTGTTCTCCCATGCCAAATGGTGCCGACACAGTGTGCATCTCTTCCTGCAAGGCTCTTGAGCACTTCCAGAGTACGTGGACTAGAGTTTCAGGGAACGTGCTGCAGGCCTTTCTGGATGGAAAAGCTGCCGCCTCTTCAGAGGCCAATTGTCACGTTTCGTGTGTCCTCCAGATCAACAGTGTTGTCTGCTGAGCTCCTTGCAAGGGATGGCAAGCACCCTGTTTCCTCGGAAGAGACTCCCCTTTCCAATAAGCGGCTTGCCAGCAGGGAAGAAAAGTCAAGTAGCAAAGGAGATCAGCATGCAGCTTAAAGGCCTCTGGAATCCTGCTTTACAATGGGGTCCTGGGTCTTTGGTCATCAGGCTTCCATGTGAATGGGGACACACAGCCTGTGTCCCTGCAGCTTCTGAGCAGGCAAAGAGATATGCATGCCACACACTGGGACATTCTCAAATGAACTTTGCTCAGTAGTGGGCCTGCGTGCTGTGAATGGTCTACGTGAGGCAGGCCTTAGGGAATCCTAGGTGATACAGGGACTTGCCAGGGACTAGCAGTGTTCATGGTCATCATTTCCATTTAGTGCAGGCTGGAGGCACATTCAAGGATCTCTCTGAGGCAGAGACACCTCAGGTAGGATTTCCCAGGGTGAGCACGTAGCACAGCATTTCTCTCATTGCAGTTCCACATTCCTCCCACAGGCAGTCCTGCCTGGCATTCTGGGATTCCCTAGAATGGTGTTCCTCGGGCAGTTGGAAAGTTGGGAATTGTAGATCTGCAAGCATGGCAAGCATGTCTTTGACATGGCTTTGTATACAAAGGGGATTCCATGGGCACCAGGCACTACGGAGACTTTTGGCACACAGGGAAGATGTTCCACACACAGTGTTCCCCGTGGAAAGCAGAGCGACCCCCAGCACACGTTTGCAATGAGTGGCACTCTCCCATGGAAGCACTACTTGGACCAAGGTTTCATTGCCCCTGCTGCAGGCCTTTCTAAATGGAGAGACTGCAGCTCATCTGGAGGCTACAGATCAATGACCATTCACCCTCGAGTTCCAGAGTGTTGTGAGATGGGGTCCTAGCAAGGAATGGCAAGCACCCTGTATCTCTCAAGCAGTGATCTTTGGAGGACCACTGTGTGACCAGAGCTGCATCTGGGGGTTCCTCGCAAGCTGACCACAGTGTCCTTTGGCCACAGCTGGTGTGTGTGCAGAGTTCAGGGCTCTGCCCTGCTCTCCTGGCTAGAGTGCTGATTGCTCTGCATTACAAAGAGCCTCAGCAACACAGCTCTAGGCCCTTCATTGTGGGCCAGGAAGGCCTGCTCTATGTGGGAAGTGCTGAGCTGCACGGAGAAATCCCTGTGCTTCACATTCACCCTGGGAGCTTCTCCCAGTGGTCCATCTACCACCAGTAGAAGCTAACTTGTAGAAACTGCCTGGGAAAGCAGGACACACTTTCCCTCTGCACAGCTAGGCTTCCACAAAGCCAGAGAACCCTAAGCCTCCCTAAGGCCTTCACTTTGTTATGCCCCGCAAGGTGTGCCATTGATCTGCCGAGGATATTGGCTTGCTCTAAAGACGGAGGCTTGGGACTGTGTATCCTGTCACAGTGGAGAGACTGCAGGCTTCCCTTGGCATCTGGTGTGAGAAAGGAAGGGCAATGCCCCCTTTGCACAGCGTGAGGCTTGCCACCTCCAAGCGGTCCTCCAAACCCTGTTGCTCCCCACCTTCCCTTCACTGCTGGCAAGCTTCTGGCAGGAACAGAGAGTTTCCCCCAAGAAACATGCAGCTTGCCATTCTAGGTAGGAACTCATCCCTCAAGCCCCCTCCCTAAAAGGGGAATGAAACATGACCACAAGCCTCCAGGGAAGGTTCCATTTCTGCCTCCAGCAAGGCATGCCTCAGGTGCCTGGGCATTCTTCTCCATGGATTGCTTTCATGATTCTCTGCTCCCTCCAAGGTTGTGTCAGCTCCTGTGTGCACCATATTGCATGCAGGACCATTGTGTGCCAAAGGCGTTTTCTGGGAATGCGGAGCCACAGGGCTCCAGCCACGGGGGCCTGTGGAGCAGCTTGTTTGTGTACTGAGGGAAAGCCTCTGCCCTGCTCTCCTCGTTCGAGAGGTTGATGTCCCCAGCTTTCCATCAGCCTCGGCAACACACACCTAGGCCCTACTTTCCACTTCCAGCAGGCCTCCTGCTCAAAGTGAGGACAGCTGAGCTGCTCTGCATAAGCACTGTGCTGAGCCCTCAGCCTGGGAGCTCCTAGGAGAGGGCTGCATAGCTCTAACTGATGTTGCACCTGATCACCTCCCTGGGGAAGTGCCACAGAGGTTCCCTTTGCACGGCTAGGCCTCAGCATGCCAGGGGATCCCTCAGGCCTTCCAAAGGTCTTCACTTTCTATGACCTCTCAGCCTGTAGTCTCTGTGCTGAGGAAAGTGTCTTCATGCACAGACTGTGGGTGCAGCCTCTGTGTCTTGTCACAGCTCCGAAAATGCAGGGACAGATGCCGTGTGTTAACCCACACATTGGTGCCTGCCAGGGAAGGCAGTCAACTTCCCTTTGGTAGGCACAAGGATTCCAGCCTCACAGGTGCCCTCTGAACACCTTTGCTTGCTGACTAGTCTTCCCAGCTGGACAGCCCCTGGGAGGAGAAGAGGGTTTTCCCAATTGAAACAGGGGGCTGGCAATTCCCTGGAAGGCGCTCAGCCCTCAAGCCTCCTTCATTGGAGGGGACATGCAACCTGACCCCCAGCCTCCCGGAAATATGCCCTGTTCCCTGCCAGAAAGACAGGCAGCCCTGGCCTGATGACGGATGCACTGGTGGGCTTTCTCATTTCCGTGCCTTCAGGAGGCTCTGTGAGCTCCTGTGTGCTCCTTTCTTCACAGAGGACAGCTGTCTGCCATAAGCTTCGTGGGGGGCTTTTGAGCAACAAGGCTTCAGCCATGGGGGCCTCTGGATCAGCTTGTTTCTGTGCTGAGGGAAAAGCTCCCCCTGCTCTCCTTCTTAGAGAGGTTGATGTCCCCAGCATGCCAGCAGCCTCAGGAACACACACCTAGGCCCTTCTTTCCATTTCAGTCAGGCCTCCTGCTCTCAGTGAGAACACCTGAGCAGTGGTGTATACGCTCTGTGCTGAGCCCTCTGCCTGGGAGCTCCTACTGGAGAGCTCCCTCCTTCTAAGTGAAGCTGGATTGGATGACCTACATGGAGAACTGCAACACACTTTCCCTTTGCACTGCTAGGCCTCAACAAGTACCAGGGTCCTGTAGCCTTCCCATGGTCCTTACTATTGTCATGCCTTCTCAGCCTGCAATCTCTGTGCTAGGGAGCCAGTAGAGACCATTTGGGCTGCAGCCATTTCTGGATGGAGAACCTGCAGCTCACCTAGAGTCTATCAGTCTTTTTTTTTTCACCTCAAATGACAGAGTGCTGTGGGATGCCATCCAGGCCAGGAAGGGCAAGCACCCGGTTTCTTTGGAGTAGACTCACGTGATCTCTGGGACACTTGTCAGCAGTGAAGAGAAGATGGGTAGCAAGTGTGATTTCCTTGAAGCTTGGAGGCCACAGCTATCTCGCTTCCCAATGAGGAAATAACTTCTTATCATATCAGGGCCCGCCTTTAAAGTGGCCAGCCAGCCTCTGTTTCTGCAGCTTCTGAACCACCAGCAGAAACACCTGCCCCAACGGGGCACTTTCATGAATGCATTTTGCTCCCCCAGCGTGTCTGAATGCCATGTATGGCCTTAGTAGGAGAAGGCCCCAGTAGGCCTAGAAGACCTTGCCATGCACTGGCAGGGCTCCGGGCAAAGCTGTCCTTTCTCTCCATTCTGGTTCCCAATTTGAATGTCAGCTTGAGGTAGCATGCGGACAGGAAGGAGATCCATGGGGAAGGCAAAGCACAGAGTGCTTACCATATAGCTCCAGGCCCCTGAGCTAGCTTGACAAGCATGGAAGTTAAAGCCTGTCTAGAACTGCCTTCCAGAGGCCGTTTTAAAGTAGGGGGACCTCTTGCTACACAAGCTAGCAAGATAGAGTGTCCTGCTCTGGCCTTTGCTCTGACAACACAGTGGATGCAAAGTGCCTGTGCAATGGAGGGTGCTCTGAAGCTGCAGGAGAGACTTTTGGCACACAGTGTTCTCCCATGCCAAATGGTGCCGACACAGTGTGCATCTCTTCCTGCAAGGCTCTTGAGCACTTCCAGAGTACGTGGACTAGAGTTTCAGGGAACGTGCTGCAGGCCTTTCTGGATGGAAAAGCTGCCGCCTCTTCAGAGGCCAATTGTCACGTTTCGTGTGTCCTCCAGATCAACAGTGTTGTCTGCTGAGCTCCTTGCAAGGGATGGCAAGCACCCTGTTTCCTCGGAAGAGACTCCCCTTTCCAATAAGCGGCTTGCCAGCAGGGAAGAAAAGTCAAGTAGCAAAGGAGATCAGCATGCAGCTTAAAGGCCTCTGGAATCCTGCTTTACAATGGGGTCCTGGGTCTTTGGTCATCAGGCTTCCATGTGAATGGGGACACACAGCCTGTGTCCCTGCAGCTTCTGAGCAGGCAAAGAGATATGCATGCCACACACTGGGACATTCTCAAATGAACTTTGCTCAGTAGTGGGCCTGCGTGCTGTGAATGGTCTACGTGAGGCAGGCCTTAGGGAATCCTAGGTGATACAGGGACTTGCCAGGGACTAGCAGTGTTCATGGTCATCATTTCCATTTAGTGCAGGCTGGAGGCACATTCAAGGATCTCTCTGAGGCAGAGACACCTCAGGTAGGATTTCCCAGGGTGAGCACGTAGCACAGCATTTCTCTCATTGCAGTTCCACATTCCTCCCACAGGCAGTCCTGCCTGGCATTCTGGGATTCCCTAGAATGGTGTTCCTCGGGCAGTTGGAAAGTTGGGAATTGTAGATCTGCAAGCATGGCAAGCATGTCTTTGACATGGCTTTGTATACAAAGGGGATTCCATGGGCACCAGGCACTACGGAGACTTTTGGCACACAGGGAAGATGTTCCACACACAGTGTTCCCCGTGGAAAGCAGAGCGACCCCCAGCACACGTTTGCAATGAGTGGCACTCTCCCATGGAAGCACTACTTGGACCAAGGTTTCATTGCCCCTGCTGCAGGCCTTTCTAAATGGAGAGACTGCAGCTCATCTGGAGGCTACAGATCAATGACCATTCACCCTCGAGTTCCAGAGTGTTGTGGGATGGGGTCCTAGCAAGGAATGGCAAGCACCCTGTATCTCTCAAGCAGTGATCTTTGGAGGACCACTGTGTGACCAGAGCTGCATCTGGGGGTTCCTCGCAAGCTGACCACAGTGTCCTTTGGCCACAGCTGGTGTGTGTGCAGAGTTCAGGGCTCTGCCCTGCTCTCCTGGCTAGAGTGCTGATTGCTCTGCATTACAAAGAGCCTCAGCAACACAGCTCTAGGCCCTTCATTGTGGGCCAGGAAGGCCTGCTCTATGTGGGAAGTGCTGAGCTGCACGGAGAAATCCCTGTGCTTCACATTCACCCTGGGAGCTTCTCCCAGTGGTCCATCTACCACCAGTAGAAGCTAACTTGTAGAAACTGCCTGGGAAAGCAGGACACACTTTCCCTCTGCACAGCTAGGCTTCCACAAAGCCAGAGAACCCTAAGCCTCCCTAAGGCCTTCACTTTGTTATGCCCCGCAAGGTGTGCCATTGATCTGCCGAGGATATTGGCTTGCTCTAAAGACGGAGGCTTGGGACTGTGTATCCTGTCACAGTGGAGAGACTGCAGGCTTCCCTTGGCATCTGGTGTGAGAAAGGAAGGGCAATGCCCCCTTTGCACAGCGTGAGGCTTGCCACCTCCAAGCGGTCCTCCAAACCCTGTTGCTCCCCACCTTCCCTTCACTGCTGGCAAGCTTCTGGCAGGAACAGAGAGTTTCCCCCAACAAACATGCAGCTTGCCATTCTAGGTAGGAACTCATCCCTCAAGCCCCCTCCCTAAAAGGGGAATGAAACCTGACCACAAGCCTCCAGGGAAGGTTCCATTTCTGCCTCCAGCAAGGCATGCCTCAGGTGCCTGGGCATTCTTCTCCATGGATTGCTTTCATGATTCTGTGCTCCCTCCAAGGTTGTGTCAGCTCCTGTGTGCACCATATTGCATGCAGGACCATTGTGTGCCAAAGGCGTTTTCTGGGAATGCGGAGCCACAGGGCTCCAGCCACGGGGGCCTGTGGAGCAGCTTGTTTGTGTACTGAGGGAAAGCCTCTGCCCTGCTCTCCTCGTTCGAGAGGTTGATGTCCCCAGCTTTCCATCAGCCTCGGCAACACACACCTAGGCCCTACTTTCCACTTCCAGCAGGCCTCCTGCTCAAAGTGAGGACAGCTGAGCTGCTCTGCATAAGCACTGTGCTGAGCCCTCAGCCTGGGAGCTCCTAGGAGAGGGCTGCATAGCTCTAACTGATGTTGCACCTGATCACCTCCCTGGGGAAGTGCCACAGAGGTTCCCTTTGCACGGCTAGGCCTCAGCATGCCAGGGGATCCCTCAGGCCTTCCAAAGGTCTTCACTTTCTATGACCTCTCAGCCTGTAGTCTCTGTGCTGAGGAAAGTGTCTTCATGCACAGACTGTGGGTGCAGCCTCTGTGTCTTGTCACAGCTCCGAAAATGCAGGGACAGATGCCGTGTGTTAACCCACACATTGGTGCCTGCCAGGGAAGGCAGTCAACTTCCCTTTGGTAGGCACAAGGATTCCAGCCTCACAGGTGCCCTCTGAACACCTTTGCTTGCTGACTAGTCTTCCCAGCTGGACAGCCCCTGGGAGGAGAAGAGGGTTTTCCCAATTGAAACAGGGGGCTGGCAATTCCCTGGAAGGCGCTCAGCCCTCAAGCCTCCTTCATTGGAGGGGACATGCAACCTGACCCCCAGCCTCCCGGAAATATGCCCTGTTCCCTGCCAGAAAGACAGGCAGCCCTGGCCTGATGACGGATGCACTGGTGGGCTTTCTCATTTCCGTGCCTTCAGGAGGCTCTGTGAGCTCCTGTGTGCTCCTTTCTTCACAGAGGACAGCTGTCTGCCATAAGCTTCGTGGGGGGCTTTTGAGCAACAAGGCTTCAGCCATGGGGGCCTCTGGATCAGCTTGTTTCTGTGCTGAGGGAAAAGCTCCCCCTGCTCTCCTTGTTAGAGAGGTTGATGTCCCCAGCATGCCAGCAGCCTCAGGAACACACACCTAGGCCCTTCTTTCCATTTCAGTCAGGCCTCCTGCTCTCAGTGAGAACACCTGAGCAGTGGTGTATACGCTCTGTGCTGAGCCCTCTGCCTGGGAGCTCCTACTGGAGAGCTCCCTCCTTCTAAGTGAAGCTGGATTGGATGACCTACATGGAGAACTGCAACACACTTTCCCTTTGCACTGCTAGGCCTCAACAAGTACCAGGGTCCTGTAGCCTTCCCATGGTCCTTACTATTGTCATGCCTTCTCAGCCTGCAATCTCTGTGCTAGGGAGCCAGTAGAGACCATTTGGGCTGCAGCCATTTCTGGATGGAGAACCTGCAGCTCACCTAGAGTCTATCAGTCTTTTTTTTTCACCTCAAATGACAGAGTGCTGTGGGATGCCATCCAGGCCAGGAAGGGCAAGCACCCGGTTTCTTTGGAGTAGACTCACGTGATCTCTGGGACACTTGTCAGCAGTGAAGAGAAGATGGGTAGCAAGTGTGATTTCCTTGAAGCTTGGAGGCCACAGCTATCTCGCTTCCCAATGAGGAAATAACTTCTTATCATATCAGGGCCCGCCTTTAAAGTGGCCAGCCAGCCTCTGTTTCTGCAGCTTCTGAACCACCAGCAGAAACACCTGCCCCAACGGGGCACTTTCATGAATGCATTTTGCTCCCCCAGCGTGTCTGAATGCCATGTATGGCCTTAGTAGGAGAAGGCCCCAGTAGGCCTAGAAGACCTTGCCATGCACTGGCAGGGCTCCGGGCAAAGCTGTCCTTTCTCTCCATTCTGGTTCCCAATTTGAATGTCAGCTTGAGGTAGCATGCGGACAGGAAGGAGATCCATGGGGAAGGCAAAGCACAGAGTGCTTACCATATAGCTCCAGGCCCCTGAGCTAGCTTGACAAGCATGGAAGTTAAAGCCTGTCTAGAACTGCCTTCCAGAGGCCGTTTTAAAGTAGGGGGACCTCTTGCTACACAAGCTAGCAAGATAGAGTGTCCTGCTCTGGCCTTTGCTCTGACAACACAGTGGATGCAAAGTGCCTGTGCAATGGAGGGTGCTCTGAAGCTGCAGGAGAGACTTTTGGCACACAGTGTTCTCCCATGCCAAATGGTGCCGACACAGTGTGCATCTCTTCCTGCAAGGCTCTTGAGCACTTCCAGAGTACGTGGACTAGAGTTTCAGGGAACGTGCTGCAGGCCTTTCTGGATGGAAAAGCTGCCGCCTCTTCAGAGGCCAATTGTCACGTTTCGTGTGTCCTCCAGATCAACAGTGTTGTCTGCTGAGCTCCTTGCAAGGGATGGCAAGCACCCTGTTTCCTCGGAAGAGACTCCCCTTTCCAATAAGCGGCTTGCCAGCAGGGAAGAAAAGTCAAGTAGCAAAGGAGATCAGCATGCAGCTTAAAGGCCTCTGGAATCCTGCTTTACAATGGGGTCCTGGGTCTTTGGTCATCAGGCTTCCATGTGAATGGGGACACACAGCCTGTGTCCCTGCAGCTTCTGAGCAGGCAAAGAGATATGCATGCCACACACTGGGACATTCTCAAATGAACTTTGCTCAGTAGTGGGCCTGCGTGCTGTGAATGGTCTACGTGAGGCAGGCCTTAGGGAATCCTAGGTGATACAGGGACTTGCCAGGGACTAGCAGTGTTCATGGTCATCATTTCCATTTAGTGCAGGCTGGAGGCACATTCAAGGATCTCTCTGAGGCAGAGACACCTCAGGTAGGATTTCCCAGGGTGAGCACGTAGCACAGCATTTCTCTCATTGCAGTTCCACATTCCTCCCACAGGCAGTCCTGCCTGGCATTCTGGGATTCCCTAGAATGGTGTTCCTCGGGCAGTTGGAAAGTTGGGAATTGTAGATCTGCAAGCATGGCAAGCATGTCTTTGACATGGCTTTGTATACAAAGGGGATTCCATGGGCACCAGGCACTACGGAGACTTTTGGCACACAGGGAAGATGTTCCACACACAGTGTTCCCCGTGGAAAGCAGAGCGACCCCCAGCACACGTTTGCAATGAGTGGCACTCTCCCATGGAAGCACTACTTGGACCAAGGTTTCATTGCCCCTGCTGCAGGCCTTTCTAAATGGAGAGACTGCAGCTCATCTGGAGGCTACAGATCAATGACCATTCACCCTCGAGTTCCAGAGTGTTGTGGGATGGGGTCCTAGCAAGGAATGGCAAGCACCCTGTATCTCTCAAGCAGTGATCTTTGGAGGACCACTGTGTGACCAGAGCTGCATCTGGGGGTTCCTCGCAAGCTGACCACAGTGTCCTTTGGCCACAGCTGGTGTGTGTGCAGAGTTCAGGGCTCTGCCCTGCTCTCCTGGCTAGAGTGCTGATTGCTCTGCATTACAAAGAGCCTCAGCAACACAGCTCTAGGCCCTTCATTGTGGGCCAGGAAGGCCTGCTCTAGGTGGGAAGTGCTGAGCTGCACGGAGAAATCCCTGTGCTTCACATTCACCCTGGGAGCTTCTCCCAGTGGTCCATCTACCACCAGTAGAAGCTAACTTGTAGAAACTGCCTGGGAAAGCAGGACACACTTTCCCTCTGCACAGCTAGGCTTCCACAAAGCCAGAGAACCCTAAGCCTCCCTAAGGCCTTCACTTTGTTATGCCCCGCAAGGTGTGCCATTGATCTGCCGAGGATATTGGCTTGCTCTAAAGACGGAGGCTTGGGACTGTGTATCCTGTCACAGTGGAGAGACTGCAGGCTTCCCTTGGCATCTGGTGTGAGAAAGGAAGGGCAATGCCCCCTTTGCACAGCGTGAGGCTTGCCACCTCCAAGCGGTCCTCCAAACCCTGTTGCTCCCCACCTTCCCTTCACTGCTGGCAAGCTTCTGGCAGGAACAGAGAGTTTCCCCCAACAAACATGCAGCTTGCCATTCTAGGTAGGAACTCATCCCTCAAGCCCCCTCCCTAAAAGGGGAATGAAACCTGACCACAAGCCTCCAGGGAAGGTTCCATTTCTGCCTCCAGCAAGGCATGCCTCAGGTGCCTGGGCATTCTTCTCCATGGATTGCTTTCATGATTCTGTGCTCCCTCCAAGGTTGTGTCAGCTCCTGTGTGCACCATATTGCATGCAGGACCATTGTGTGCCAAAGGCGTTTTCTGGGAATGCGGAGCCACAGGGCTCCAGCCACGGGGGCCTGTGGAGCAGCTTGTTTGTGTACTGAGGGAAAGCCTCTGCCCTGCTCTCCTCGTTCGAGAGGTTGATGTCCCCAGCTTTCCATCAGCCTCGGCAACACACACCTAGGCCCTACTTTCCACTTCCAGCAGGCCTCCTGCTCAAAGTGAGGACAGCTGAGCTGCTCTGCATAAGCACTGTGCTGAGCCCTCAGCCTGGGAGCTCCTAGGAGAGGGCTGCATACCTCTAACTGATGTTGCACCTGATCACCTCCCTGGGGAAGTGCCACAGAGGTTCCCTTTGCACGGCTAGGCCTCAGCATGCCAGGGGATCCCTCAGGCCTTCCAAAGGTCTTCACTTTCTATGACCTCTCAGCCTGTAGTCTCTGTGCTGAGGAAAGTGTCTTCATGCACAGACTGTGGGTGCAGCCTCTGTGTCTTGTCACAGCTCCGAAAATGCAGGGACAGATGCCGTGTGTTAACCCACACATTGGTGCCTGCCAGGGAAGGCAGTCAACTTCCCTTTGGTAGGCACAAGGATTCCAGCCTCACAGGTGCCCTCTGAACACCTTTGCTTGCTGACTAGTCTTCCCAGCTGGACAGCCCCTGGGAGGAGAAGAGGGTTTTCCCAATTGAAACAGGGGGCTGGCAATTCCCTGGAAGGCGCTCAGCCCTCAAGCCTCCTTCATTGGAGGGGACATGCAACCTGACCCCCAGCCTCCCGGAAATATGCCCTGTTCCCTGCCAGAAAGACAGGCAGCCCTGGCCTGATGACGGATGCACTGGTGGGCTTTCTCATTTCCGTGCCTTCAGGAGGCTCTGTGAGCTCCTGTGTGCTCCTTTCTTCACAGAGGACAGCTGTCTGCCATAAGCTTCGTGGGGGGCTTTTGAGCAACAAGGCTTCAGCCATGGGGGCCTCTGGATCAGCTTGTTTCTGTGCTGAGGGAAAAGCTCCCCCTGCTCTCCTTGTTAGAGAGGTTGATGTCCCCAGCATGCCAGCAGCCTCAGGAACACACACCTAGGCCCTTCTTTCCATTTCAGTCAGGCCTCCTGCTCTCAGTGAGAACACCTGAGCAGTGGTGTATACGCTCTGTGCTGAGCCCTCTGCCTGGGAGCTCCTACTGGAGAGCTCCCTCCTTCTAAGTGAAGCTGGATTGGATGACCTACATGGAGAACTGCAACACACTTTCCCTTTGCACTGCTAGGCCTCAACAAGTACCAGGGTCCTGTAGCCTTCCCATGGTCCTTACTATTGTCATGCCTTCTCAGCCTGCAATCTCTGTGCTAGGGAGCCAGTAGAGACCATTTGGGCTGCAGCCATTTCTGGATGGAGAACCTGCAGCTCACCTAGAGTCTATCAGTCTTTTTTTTTCACCTCAAATGACAGAGTGCTGTGGGATGCCATCCAGGCCAGGAAGGGCAAGCACCCGGTTTCTTTGGAGTAGACTCACGTGATCTCTGGGACACTTGTCAGCAGTGAAGAGAAGATGGGTAGCAAGTGTGATTTCCTTGAAGCTTGGAGGCCACAGCTATCTCACTTCCCAATGAGGAAATAACTTCTTATCATATCAGGGCCCGCCTTTAAAGTGGCCAGCCAGCCTCTGTTTCTGCAGCTTCTGAACCACCAGCAGAAACACCTGCCCCAACGGGGCACTTTCATGAATGCATTTTGCTCCCCCAGCGTGTCTGAATGCCATGTATGGCCTTAGTAGGAGAAGGCCCCAGTAGGCCTAGAAGACCTTGCCATGCACTGGCAGGGCTCCGGGCAAAGCTGTCCTTTCTCTCCATTCTGGTTCCCAATTTGAATGTCAGCTTGAGGTAGCATGCGGACAGGAAGGAGATCCATGGGGAAGGCAAAGCACAGAGTGCTTACCATATAGCTCCAGGCCCCTGAGCTAGCTTGACAAGCATGGAAGTTAAAGCCTGTCTAGAACTGCCTTCCAGAGGCCGTTTTAAAGTAGGGGGACCTCTTGCTACACAAGCTAGCAAGATAGAGTGTCCTGCTCTGGCCTTTGCTCTGACAACACAGTGGATGCAAAGTGCCTGTGGAATGGAGGGTGCTCTGAAGCTGCAGGAGAGACTTTTGGCACACAGTGTTCTCCCATGCCAAATGGTGCCGACACAGTGTGCATCTCTTCCTGCAAGGCTCTTGAGCACTTCAAGAGTACGTGGACTAGAGTTTCAGGGAACGTGCTGCAGGCCTTTCTGGATGGAAAAGCTGCCGCCTCTTCAGAGGCCAATTGTCACGTTTCGTGTGTCCTCCAGATCAACAGTGTTGTCTGCTGAGCTCCTTGCAAGGGATGGCAAGCACCCTGTTTCCTCGGAAGAGACTCCCCTTTCCAATAAGCGGCTTGCCAGCAGGGAAGAAAAGTCAAGTAGCAAAGGAGATCAGCATGCAGCTTAAAGGCCTCTGGAATCCTGCTTTACAATGGGGTCCTGGGTCTTTGGTCATCAGGCTTCCATGTGAATGGGGACACACAGCCTGTGTCCCTGCAGCTTCTGAGCAGGCAAAGAGATATGCATGCCACACACTGGGACATTCTCAAATGAACTTTGCTCAGTAGTGGGCCTGCGTGCTGTGAATGGTCTACGTGAGGCAGGCCTTAGGGAATCCTAGGTGATACAGGGACTTCCCAGGGACTAGCAGTGTTCATGGTCATCATTTCCATTTAGTGCAGGCTGGAGGCACATTCAAGGGTCTCTCTGAGGCAGAGACACCTCAGGTAGGATTTCCCAGGGTGAGCATGTAGCACAGCATTTCTCTCATTGCAGTTCCACATTCCTCCCACAGGCAGTCCTGCCTGGCATTCTGGGATTCCCTAGAATGGTGTTCCTCGGGCAGTTGGAAAGTTGGGAATTGTAGATCTGCAAGCATGGCAAGCATGTCTTTGACATGGCTTTGTATACAAAGGGGATTCCATGGGCACCAGGCACTACGGAGACTTTTGGCACACAGGGAAGATGTTCCACACACAGTGTTCCCCGTGGAAAGCAGAGCGACCCCCAGCACACGTTTGCAATGAGTGGCACTCTCCCATGGAAGCACTACTTGGACCAAGGTTTCATTGCCCCTGCTGCAGGCCTTTCTAAATGGAGAGACTGCAGCTCATCTGGAGGCTACAGATCAATGACCATTCACCCTCGAGTTCCAGAGTGTTGTGGGATGGGGTCCTAGCAAGGAATGGCAAGCACCCTGTATCTCTCAAGCAGTGATCTTTGGAGGACCACTGTGTGACCAGAGCTGCATCTGGGGGTTCCTCGCAAGCTGACCACAGTGTCCTTTGGCCACAGCTGGTGTGTGTGCAGAGTTCAGGGCTCTGCCCTGCTCTCCTGGCTAGAGTGCTGATTGCTCTGCATTACAAAGAGCCTCAGCAACACAGCTCTAGGCCCTTCATTGTGGGCCAGGAAGGCCTGCTCTAGGTGGGAAGTGCTGAGCTGCACGGAGAAATCCCTGTGCTTCACATTCACCCTGGGAGCTTCTCCCAGTGGTCCATCTACCACCAGTAGAAGCTAACTTGTAGAAACTGCCTGGGAAAGCAGGACACACTTTCCCTCTGCACAGCTAGGCTTCCACAAAGCCAGAGAACCCTAAGCCTCCCTAAGGCCTTCACTTTGTTATGCCCCGCAAGGTGTGCCATTGATCTGCCGAGGATATTGGCTTGCTCTAAAGATGGAGGCTTGGGACTGTGTATCCTGTCACAGTGGAGAGACTGCAGGCTTCCCTTGGCATCTGGTGTGAGAAAGGAAGGGCAATGCCCCCTTTGCACAGCGTGAGGCTTGCCACCTCCAAGCGGTCCTCCAAACCCTGTTGCTCCCCACCTTCCCTTCACTGCTGGCAAGCTTCTGGCAGGAACAGAGAGTTTCCCCCAAGAAACATGCAGCTTGCCATTCTAGGTAGGAACTCATCCCTCAAGCCCCCTCCCTAAAAGGGGAATGAAACCTGACCACAAGCCTCCAGGGAAGGTTCCATTTCTGCCTCCAGCAAGGCATGCCTCAGGTGCCTGGGCATTCTTCTCCATGGATTGCTTTCATGATTCTCTGCTCCCTCCAAGGTTGTGTCAGCTCCTGTGTGCACCATATTGCATGCAGGACCACTGTGTGCCAAAGGCGTTTTCTGGGAATGCGGAGCCACAGGGCTCCAGCCACGGGGGCCTGTGGAGCAGCTTGTTTGTGTACTGAGGGAAAGCCTCTGCCCTGCTCTCCTCGTTCGAGAGGTTGATGTCCCCAGCTTTCCATCAGCCTCGGCAACACACACCTAGGCCCTACTTTCCACTTCCAGCAGGCCTCCTGCTCAAAGTGAGGACAGCTGAGCTGCTCTGCATAAGCACTGTGCTGAGCCCTCAGCCTGGGAGCTCCTAGGAGAGGGCTGCATAGCTCTAACTGATGTTGCACCTGATCACCTCCCTGGGGAAGTGCCACAGAGGTTCCCTTTGCACGGCTAGGCCTCAGCATGCCAGGGGATCCCTCAGGCCTTCCAAAGGTCTTCACTTTCTATGACCTCTCAGCCTGTAGTCTCTGTGCTGAGGAAAGTGTCTTCATGCACAGACTGTGGGTGCAGCCTCTGTGTCTTGTCACAGCTCCGAAAATGCAGGGACAGATGCCGTGTGTTAACCCACACATTGGTGCCTGCCAGGGAAGGCAGTCAACTTCCCTTTGGTAGGCACAAGGATTCCAGCCTCACAGGTGCCCTCTGAACACCTTTGCTTGCTGACTAGTCTTCCCAGCTGGACAGCCCCTGGGAGGAGAAGAGGGTTTTCCCAATTGAAACAGGGGGCTGGCAATTCCCTGGAAGGCGCTCAGCCCTCAAGCCTCCTTCATTGGAGGGGACATGCAACCTGACCCCCAGCCTCCCGGAAATATGCCCTGTTCCCTGCCAGAAAGACAGGCAGCCCTGGCCTGATGACGGATGCACTGGTGGGCTTTCTCATTTCCGTGCCTTCAGGAGGCTCTGTGAGCTCCTGTGTGCTCCTTTCTTCACAGAGGACAGCTGTCTGCCATAAGCTTCGTGGGGGGCTTTTGAGCAACAAGGCTTCAGCCATGGGGGCCTCTGGATCAGCTTGTTTCTGTGCTGAGGGAAAAGCTCCCCCTGCTCTCCTTGTTAGAGAGGTTGATGTCCCCAGCATGCCAGCAGCCTCAGGAACACACACCTAGGCCCTTCTTTCCATTTCAGTCAGGCCTCCTGCTCTCAGTGAGAACACCTGAGCAGTGGTGTATACGCTCTGTGCTGAGCCCTCTGCCTGGGAGCTCCTACTGGAGAGCTCCCTCCTTCTAAGTGAAGCTGGATTGGATGACCTACATGGAGAACTGCAACACACTTTCCCTTTGCACTGCTAGGCCTCAACAAGTACCAGGGTCCTGTAGCCTTCCCATGGTCCTTACTATTGTCATGCCTTCTCAGCCTGCAATCTCTGTGCTAGGGAGCCAGTAGAGACCATTTGGGCTGCAGCCATTTCTGGATGGAGAACCTGCAGCTCACCTAGAGTCTATCAGTCTTTTTTTTTCACCTCAAATGACAGAGTGCTGTGGGATGCCATCCAGGCCAGGAAGGGCAAGCACCCGGTTTCTTTGGAGTAGACTCACGTGATCTCTGGGACACTTGTCAGCAGTGAAGAGAAGATGGGTAGCAAGTGTGATTTCCTTGAAGCTTGGAGGCCACAGCTATCTCACTTCCCAATGAGGAAATAACTTCTTATCATATCAGGGCCCGCCTTTAAAGTGGCCAGCCAGCCTCTGTTTCTGCAGCTTCTGAACCACCAGCAGAAACACCTGCCCCAACGGGGCACTTTCATGAATGCATTTTGCTCCCCCAGCGTGTCTGAATGCCATGTATGGCCTTAGTAGGAGAAGGCCCCAGTAGGCCTAGAAGACCTTGCCATGCACTGGCAGGGCTCCGGGCAAAGCTGTCCTTTCTCTCCATTCTGGTTCCCAATTTGAATGTCAGCTTGAGGTAGCATGCGGACAGGAAGGAGATCCATGGGGAAGGCAAAGCACAGAGTGCTTACCATATAGCTCCAGGCCCCTGAGCTAGCTTGACAAGCATGGAAGTTAAAGCCTGTCTAGAACTGCCTTCCAGAGGCCGTTTTAAAGTAGGGGGACCTCTTGCTACACAAGCTAGCAAGATAGAGTGTCCTGCTCTGGCCTTTGCTCTGACAACACAGTGGATGCAAAGTGCCTGTGGAATGGAGGGTGCTCTGAAGCTGCAGGAGAGACTTTTGGCACACAGTGTTCTCCCATGCCAAATGGTGCCGACACAGTGTGCATCTCTTCCTGCAAGGCTCTTGAGCACTTCCAGAGTACGTGGACTAGAGTTTCAGGGAACGTGCTGCAGGCCTTTCTGGATGGAAAAGCTGCCGCCTCTTCAGAGGCCAATTGTCACGTTTCGTGTGTCCTCCAGATCAACAGTGTTGTCTGCTGAGCTCCTTGCAAGGGATGGCAAGCACCCTGTTTCCTCGGAAGAGACTCCCCTTTCCAATAAGCGGCTTGCCAGCAGGGAAGAAAAGTCAAGTAGCAAAGGAGATCAGCATGCAGCGTAAAGGCCTCTGGAATCCTGCTTTACAATGGGGTCCTGGGTCTTTGGTCATCAGGCTTCCATGTGAATGGGGACACACAGCCTGTGTCCCTGCAGCTTCTGAGCAGGCAAAGAGATATGCATGCCACACACTGGGACATTCTCAAATGAACTTTGCTCAGTAGTGGGCCTGCGTGCTGTGAATGGTCTACGTGAGGCAGGCCTTAGGGAATCCTAGGTGATACAGGGACTTGCCAGGGACTAGCAGTGTTCATGGTCATCATTTCCATTTAGTGCAGGCTGGAGGCACATTCAAGGATCTCTCTGAGGCAGAGACACCTCAGGTAGGATTTCCCAGGGTGAGCACGTAGCACAGCATTTCTCTCATTGCAGTTCCACATTCCTCCCACAGGCAGTCCTGCCTGGCATTCTGGGATTCCCTAGAATGGTGTTCCTCGGGCAGTTGGAAAGTTGGGAATTGTAGATCTGCAAGCATGGCAAGCATGTCTTTGACATGGCTTTGTATACAAAGGGGATTCCATGGGCACCAGGCACTACGGAGACTTTTGGCACACAGGGAAGATGTTCCACACACAGTGTTCCCCGTGGAAAGCAGAGCGACCCCCAGCACACGTTTGCAATGAGTGGCACTCTCCCATGGAAGCACTACTTGGACCAAGGTTTCATTGCCCCTGCTGCAGGCCTTTCTAAATGGAGAGACTGCAGCTCATCTGGAGGCTACAGATCAATGACCATTCACCCTCGAGTTCCAGAGTGTTGTGGGATGGGGTCCTAGCAAGGAATGGCAAGCACCCTGTATCTCTCAAGCAGTGATCTTTGGAGGACCACTGTGTGACCAGAGCTGCATCTGGGGGTTCCTCGCAAGCTGACCACAGTGTCCTTTGGCCACAGCTGGTGTGTGTGCAGAGTTCAGGGCTCTGCCCTGCTCTCCTGGCTAGAGTGCTGATTGCTCTGCATTACAAAGAGCCTCAGCAACACAGCTCTAGGCCCTTCATTGTGGGCCAGGAAGGCCTGCTCTAGGTGGGAAGTGCTGAGCTGCACGGAGAAATCCCTGTGCTTCACATTCACCCTGGGAGCTTCTCCCAGTGGTCCATCTACCACCAGTAGAAGCTAACTTGTAGAAACTGCCTGGGAAAGCAGGACACACTTTCCCTCTGCACAGCTAGGCTTCCACAAAGCCAGAGAACCCTAAGCCTCCCTAAGGCCTTCACTTTGTTATGCCCCGCAAGGTGTGCCATTGATCTGCCGAGGATATTGGCTTGCTCTAAAGATGGAGGCTTGGGACTGTGTATCCTGTCACAGTGGAGAGACTGCAGGCTTCCCTTGGCATCTGGTGTGAGAAAGGAAGGGCAATGCCCCCTTTGCACAGCGTGAGGCTTGCCACCTCCAAGCGGTCCTCCAAACCCTGTTGCTCCCCACCTTCCCTTCACTGCTGGCAAGCTTCTGGCAGGAACAGAGAGTTTCCCCCAAGAAACATGCAGCTTGCCATTCTAGGTAGGAACTCATCCCTCAAGCCCCCTCCCTAAAAGGGGAATGAAACCTGACCACAAGCCTCCAGGGAAGGTTCCATTTCTGCCTCCAGCAAGGCATGCCTCAGGTGCCTGGGCATTCTTCTCCATGGATTGCTTTCATGATTCTCTGCTCCCTCCAAGGTTGTGTCAGCTCCTGTGTGCACCATATTGCATGCAGGACCACTGTGTGCCAAAGGCGTTTTCTGGGAATGCGGAGCCACAGGGCTCCAGCCACGGGGGCCTGTGGAGCAGCTTGTTTGTGTACTGAGGGAAAGCCTCTGCCCTGCTCTCCTCGTTCGAGAGGTTGATGTCCCCAGCTTTCCATCAGCCTCGGCAACACACACCTAGGCCCTACTTTCCACTTCCAGCAGGCCTCCTGCTCAAAGTGAGGACAGCTGAGCTGCTCTGCATAAGCACTGTGCTGAGCCCTCAGCCTGGGAGCTCCTAGGAGAGGGCTGCATACCTCTAACTGATGTTGCACCTGATCACCTCCCTGGGGAAGTGCCACAGAGGTTCCCTTTGCACGGCTAGGCCTCAGCATGCCAGGGGATCCCTCAGGCCTTCCAAAGGTCTTCACTTTCTATGACCTCTCAGCCTGTAGTCTCTGTGCTGAGGAAAGTGTCTTCATGCACAGACTGTGGGTGCAGCCTCTGTGTCTTGTCACAGCTCCGAAAATGCAGGGACAGATGCCGTGTGTTAACCCACACATTGGTGCCTGCCAGGGAAGGCAGTCAACTTCCCTTTGGTAGGCACAAGGATTCCAGCCTCACAGGTGCCCTCTGAACACCTTTGCTTGCTGACTAGTCTTCCCAGCTGGACAGCCCCTGGGAGGAGAAGAGGGTTTTCCCAATTGAAACAGGGGGCTGGCAATTCCCTGGAAGGCGCTCAGCCCTCAAGCCTCCTTCATTGGAGGGGACATGCAACCTGACCCCCAGCCTCCCGGAAATATGCCCTGTTCCCTGCCAGAAAGACAGGCAGCCCTGGCCTGATGACGGATGCACTGGTGGGCTTTCTCATTTCCGTGCCTTCAGGAGGCTCTGTGAGCTCCTGTGTGCTCCTTTCTTCACAGAGGACAGCTGTCTGCCATAAGCTTCGTGGGGGGCTTTTGAGCAACAAGGCTTCAGCCATGGGGGCCTCTGGATCAGCTTGTTTCTGTGCTGAGGGAAAAGCTCCCCCTGCTCTCCTTGTTAGAGAGGTTGATGTCCCCAGCATGCCAGCAGCCTCAGGAACACACACCTAGGCCCTTCTTTCCATTTCAGTCAGGCCTCCTGCTCTCAGTGAGAACACCTGAGCAGTGGTGTATACGCTCTGTGCTGAGCCCTCTGCCTGGGAGCTCCTACTGGAGAGCTCCCTCCTTCTAAGTGAAGCTGGATTGGATGACCTACATGGAGAACTGCAACACACTTTCCCTTTGCACTGCTAGGCCTCAACAAGTACCAGGGCCCTGTAGCCTTCCCATGGTCCTTACTATTGTCATGCCTTCTCAGCCTGCAATCTCTGTGCTAGGGAGCCAGTAGAGACCATTTGGGCTGCAGCCATTTCTGGATGGAGAACCTGCAGCTCACCTAGTGTCTATCAGTCTTTTTTTTTTCACCTCAAATGACAGAGTGCTGTGGGATGCCATCCAGGCCAGGAAGGGCAAGCACCCGGTTTCTTTGGAGTAGACTCACGTGATCTCTGGGACACTTGTCAGCAGTGAAGAGAAGATGGGTAGCAAGTGTGATTTCCTTGAAGCTTGGAGGCCACAGCTATCTCGCTTCCCAATGAGGAAATAACTTCTTATCATATCAGGGCCCGCCTTTAAAGTGGCCAGCCAGCCTCTGTTTCTGCAGCTTCTGAACCACCAGCAGAAACACCTGCCCCAACGGGGCACTTTCATGAATGCATTTTGCTCCCCCAGCGTGTCTGAATGCCATGTATGGCCTTAGTAGGAGAAGGCCCCAGTAGGCCTAGAAGACCTTGCCATGCACTGGCAGGGCTCCGGGCAAAGCTGTCCTTTCTCTCCATTCTGGTTCCCAATTTGAATGTCAGCTTGAGGTAGCATGCGGACAGGAAGGAGATCCATGGGGAAGGCAAAGCACAGAGTGCTTACCATATAGCTCCAGGCCCCTGAGCTAGCTTGACAAGCATGGAAGTTAAAGCCTGTCTAGAACTGCCTTCCAGAGGCCGTTTTAAAGTAGGGGGACCTCTTGCTACACAAGCTAGCAAGATAGAGTGTCCTGCTCTGGCCTTTGCTCTGACAACACAGTGGATGCAAAGTGCCTGTGGAATGGAGGGTGCTCTGAAGCTGCAGGAGAGACTTTTGGCACACAGTGTTCTCCCATGCCAAATGGTGCCGACACAGTGTGCATCTCTTCCTGCAAGGCTCTTGAGCACTTCCAGAGTACGTGGACTAGAGTTTCAGGGAACGTGCTGCAGGCCTTTCTGGATGGAAAAGCTGCCGCCTCTTCAGAGGCCAATTGTCACGTTTCGTGTGTCCTCCAGATCAACAGTGTTGTCTGCTGAGCTCCTTGCAAGGGATGGCAAGCACCCTGTTTCCTCGGAAGAGACTCCCCTTTCCAATAAGCGGCTTGCCAGCAGGGAAGAAAAGTCAAGTAGCAAAGGAGATCAGCATGCAGCTTAAAGGCCTCTGGAATCCTGCTTTACAATGGGGTCCTGGGTCTTTGGTCATCAGGCTTCCATGTGAATGGGGACACACAGCCTGTGTCCCTGCAGCTTCTGAGCAGGCAAAGAGATATGCATGCCACACACTGGGACATTCTCAAATGAACTTTGCTCAGTAGTGGGCCTGCGTGCTGTGAATGGTCTACGTGAGGCAGGCCTTAGGGAATCCTAGGTGATACAGGGACTTGCCAGGGACTAGCAGTGTTCATGGTCATCATTTCCATTTAGTGCAGGCTGGAGGCACATTCAAGGATCTCTCTGAGGCAGAGACACCTCAGGTAGGATTTCCCAGGGTGAGCACGTAGCACAGCATTTCTCTCATTGCAGTTCCACATTCCTCCCACAGGCAGTCCTGCCTGGCATTCTGGGATTCCCTAGAATGGTGTTCCTCGGGCAGTTGGAAAGTTGGGAATTGTAGATCTGCAAGCATGGCAAGCATGTCTTTGACATGGCTTTGTATACAAAGGGGATTCCATGGGCACCAGGCACTATGGAGACTTTTGGCACACAGGGAAGATGTTCCACACACAGTGTTCCCCGTGGAAAGCAGAGCGACCCCCAGCACACGTTTGCAATGAGTGGCACTCTCCCATGGAAGCACTACTTGGACCAAGGTTTCATTGCCCCTGCTGCAGGCCTTTCTAAATGGAGAGACTGCAGCTCATCTGGAGGCTACAGATCAATGACCATTCACCCTCGAGTTCCAGAGTGTTGTGGGATGGGGTCCTAGCAAGGAATGGCAAGCACCCTGTATCTCTCAAGCAGTGATCTTTGGAGGACCACTGTGTGACCAGAGCTGCATCTGGGGGTTCCTCGCAAGCTGACCACAGTGTCCTTTGGCCACAGCTGGTGTGTGTGCAGAGTTCAGGGCTCTGCCCTGCTCTCCTGGCTAGAGTGCTGATTGCTCTGCATTACAAAGAGCCTCAGCAACACAGCTCTAGGCCCTTCATTGTGGGCCAGGAAGGCCTGCTCTAGGTGGGAAGTGCTGAGCTGCACGGAGAAATCCCTGTGCTTCACATTCACCCTGGGAGCTTCTCCCAGTGGTCCATCTACCACCAGTAGAATCTAACTTGTAGAAACTGCCTGGGAAAGCAGGACACACTTTCCCTCTGCACAGCTAGGCTTCCACAAAGCCAGAGAACCCTAAGCCTCCCTAAGGCCTTCACTTTGTTATGCCCCGCAAGGTGTGCCATTGATCTGCCGAGGATATTGGCTTGCTCTAAAGACGGAGGCTTGGGACTGTGTATCCTGTCACAGTGGAGAGACTGCAGGCTTCCCTTGGCATCTGGTGTGAGAAAGGAAGGGCAATGCCCCCTTTGCACAGCGTGAGGCTTGCCACCTCCAAGCGGTCCTCCAAACCCTGCTGCTCCCCACCTTCCCTTCACTGCTGGCAAGCTTCTGGCAGGAACAGAGAGTTTCCCCCAAGAAACATGCAGCTTGCCATTCTAGGTAGGAACTCATCCCTCAAGCCCCCTCCCTAAAAGGGGAATGAAACCTGACCACAAGCCTCCAGGGAAGGTTCCATTTCTGCCTCCAGCAAGGCATGCCTCAGGTGCCTGGGCATTCTTCTCCATGGATTGCTTTCATGATTCTCTGCTCCCTCCAAGGTTGTGTCAGCTCCTGTGTGCACCATATTGCATGCAGGACCACTGTGTGCCAAAGGCGTTTTCTGGGAATGCGGAGCCACAGGGCTCCAGCCACGGGGGCCTGTGGAGCAGCTTGTTTGTGTACTGAGGGAAAGCCTCTGCCCTGCTCTCCTCGTTCGAGAGGTTGATGTCCCCAGCTTTCCATCAGCCTCGGCAACACACACCTAGGCCCTACTTTCCACTTCCAGCAGGCCTCCTGCTCAAAGTGAGGACAGCTGAGCTGCTCTGCATAAGCACTGTGCTGAGCCCTCAGCCTGGGAGCTCCTAGGAGAGGGCTGCATACCTCTAACTGATGTTGCACCTGATCACCTCCCTGGGGAAGTGCCACAGAGGTTCCCTTTGCACGGCTAGGCCTCAGCATGCCAGGGGATCCCTCAGGCCTTCCAAAGGTCTTCACTTTCTATGACCTCTCAGCCTGTAGTCTCTGTGCTGAGGAAAGTGTCTTCATGCACAGACTGTGGGTGCAGCCTCTGTGTCTTGTCACAGCTCCGAAAATGCAGGGACAGATGCCGTGTGTTAACCCACACATTGGTGCCTGCCAGGGAAGGCAGTCAACTTCCCTTTGGTAGGCACAAGGATTCCAGCCTCACAGGTGCCCTCTGAACACCTTTGCTTGCTGACTAGTCTTCCCAGCTGGACAGCCCCTGGGAGGAGAAGAGGGTTTTCCCAATTGAAACAGGGGGCTGGCAATTCCCTGGAAGGCGCTCAGCCCTCAAGCCTCCTTCATTGGAGGGGACATGCAACCTGACCCCCAGCCTCCCGGAAATATGCCCTGTTCCCTGCCAGAAAGACAGGCAGCCCTGGCCTGATGACGGATGCACTGGTGGGCTTTCTCATTTCCGTGCCTTCAGGAGGCTCTGTGAGCTCCTGTGTGCTCCTTTCTTCACAGAGGACAGCTGTCTGCCATAAGCTTCGTGGGGGGCTTTTGAGCAACAAGGCTTCAGCCATGGGGGCCTCTGGATCAGCTTGTTTCTGTGCTGAGGGAAAAGCTCCCCCTGCTCTCCTTGTTAGAGAGGTTGATGTCCCCAGCATGCCAGCAGCCTCAGGAACACACACCTAGGCCCTTCTTTCCATTTCAGTCAGGCCTCCTGCTCTCAGTGAGAACACCTGAGCAGTGGTGTATACGCTCTGTGCTGAGTCCTCTGCCTGGGAGCTCCTACTGGAGAGCTCCCTCCTTCTAAGTGAAGCTGGATTGGATGACCTACATGGAGAACTGCAACACACTTTCCCTTTGCACTGCTAGGCCTCAACAAGTACCAGGGTCCTGTAGCCTTCCCATGGTCCTTACTATTGTCATGCCTTCTCAGCCTGCAATCTCTGTGCTAGGGAGCCAGTAGAGACCATTTGGGCTGCAGCCATTTCTGGATGGAGAACCTGCAGCTCACCTAGAGTCTATCAGTCTTTTTTTTTCACCTCAAATGACAGAGTGCTGTGGGATGCCATCCAGGCCAGGAAGGGCAAGCACCCGGTTTCTTTGGAGTAGACTCACGTGATCTCTGGGACACTTGTCAGCAGTGAAGAGAAGATGGGTAGCAAGTGTGATTTCCTTGAAGCTTGGAGGCCACAGCTATCTCGCTTCCCAATAAGGAAATAACTTCTTATCATATCAGGGCCCGCCTTTAAAGTGGCCAGCCAGCCTCTGTTTCTGCAGCTTCTGAACCACCAGCAGAAACACCTGCCCCAACGGGGCACTTTCATGAATGCATTTTGCTCCCCCAGCGTGTCTGAATGCCATGTATGGCCTTAGTAGGAGAAGGCCCCAGTAGGCCTAGAAGACCTTGCCATGCACTGGCAGGGCTCCGGGCAAAGCTGTCCTTTCTCTCCATTCTGGTTCCCAATTTGAATGTCAGCTTGAGGTAGCATGCGGACAGGAAGGAGATCCATGGGGAAGGCAAAGCACAGAGTGCTTACCATATAGCTCCAGGCCCCTGAGCTAGCTTGACAAGCATGGAAGTTAAAGCCTGTCTAGAACTGCCTTCCAGAGGCCGTTTTAAAGTAGGGGGACCTCTTGCTACACAAGCTAGCAAGATAGAGTGTCCTGCTCTGGCCTTTGCTCTGACAACACAGTGGATGCAAAGTGCCTGTGGAATGGAGGGTGCTCTGAAGCTGCAGGAGAGACTTTTGGCACACAGTGTTCTCCCATGCCAAATGGTGCCGACACAGTGTGCATCTCTTCCTGCAAGGCTCTTGAGCACTTCCAGAGTACGTGGACTAGAGTTTCAGGGAACGTGCTGCAGGCCTTTCTGGATGGAAAAGCTGCCGCCTCTTCAGAGGCCAATTGTCACGTTTCGTGTGTCCTCCAGATCAACAGTGTTGTCTGCTGAGCTCCTTGCAAGGGATGGCAAGCACCCTGTTTCCTCGGAAGAGACTCCCCTTTCCAATAAGCGGCTTGCCAGCAGGGAAGAAAAGTCAAGTAGCAAAGGAGATCAGCATGCAGCTTAAAGGCCTCTGGAATCCTGCTTTACAATGGGGTCCTGGGTCTTTGGTCATCAGGCTTCCATGTGAATGGGGACACACAGCCTGTGTCCCTGCAGCTTCTGAGCAGGCAAAGAGATATGCATGCCACACACTGGGACATTCTCAAATGAACTTTGCTCAGTAGTGGGCCTGCGTGCTGTGAATGGTCTACGTGAGGCAGGCCTTAGGGAATCCTAGGTGATACAGGGACTTGCCAGGGACTAGCAGTGTTCATGGTCATCATTTCCATTTAGTGCAGGCTGGAGGCACATTCAAGGATCTCTCTGAGGCAGAGACACCTCAGGTAGGATTTCCCAGGGTGAGCACGTAGCACAGCATTTCTCTCATTGCAGTTCCACATTCCTCCCACAGGCAGTCCTGCCTGGCATTCTGGGATTCCCTAGAATGGTGTTCCTCGGGCAGTTGGAAAGTTGGGAATTGTAGATCTGCAAGCATGGCAAGCATGTCTTTGACATGGCTTTGTATACAAAGGGGATTCCATGGGCACCAGGCACTACGGAGACTTTTGGCACACAGGGAAGATGTTCCACACACAGTGTTCCCCGTGGAAAGCAGAGCGACCCCCAGCACACGTTTGCAATGAGTGGCACTCTCCCATGGAAGCACTACTTGGACCAAGGTTTCATTGCCCCTGCTGCAGGCCTTTCTAAATGGAGAGACTGCAGCTCATCTGGAGGCTACAGATCAATGACCATTCACCCTCGAGTTCCAGAGTGTTGTGGGATGGGGTCCTAGCAAGGAATGGCAAGCACCCTGTATCTCTCAAGCAGTGATCTTTGGAGGACCACTGTGTGACCAGAGCTGCATCTGGGGGTTCCTCGCAAGCTGACCACAGTGTCCTTTGGCCACAGCTGGTGTGTGTGCAGAGTTCAGGGCTCTGCCCTGCTCTCCTGGCTAGAGTGCTGATTGCTCTGCATTACAAAGAGCCTCAGCAACACAGCTCTAGGCCCTTCATTGTGGGCCAGGAAGGCCTGCTCTAGGTGGGAAGTGCTGAGCTGCACGGAGAAATCCCTGTGCTTCACATTCACCCTGGGAGCTTCTCCCAGTGGTCCATCTACCACCAGTAGAAGCTAACTTGTAGAAACTGCCTGGGAAAGCAGGACACACTTTCCCTCTGCACAGCTAGGCTTCCACAAAGCCAGAGAACCCTAAGCCTCCCTAAGGCCTTCACTTTGTTATGCCCCGCAAGGTGTGCCATTGATCTGCCGAGGATATTGGCTTGCTCTAAAGACGGAGGCTTGGGACTGTGTATCCTGTCACAGTGGAGAGACTGCAGGCTTCCCTTGGCATCTGGTGTGAGAAAGGAAGGGCAATGCCCCCTTTGCACAGCGTGAGGCTTGCCACCTCCAAGCGGTCCTCCAAACCCTGTTGCTCCCCACCTTCCCTTCACTGCTGGCAAGCTTCTGGCAGGAACAGAGAGTTTCCCCCAAGAAACATGCAGCTTGCCATTCTAGGTAGGAACTCATCCCTCAAGCCCCCTCCCTAAAAGGGGAATGAAACCTGACCACAAGCCTCCAGGGAAGGTTCCATTTCTGCCTCCAGCAAGGCATGCCTCAGGTGCCTGGGCATTCTTTCCATGGATTGCTTTCATGATTCTCTGCTCCCTCCAAGGTTGTGTCAGCTCCTGTGTGCACCATATTGCATGCAGGACCACTGTGTGCCAAAGGCGTTTTCTGGGAATGCGGAGCCACAGGGCTCCAGCCACGGGGGCCTGTGGAGCAGCTTGTTTGTGTACTGAGGGAAAGCCTCTGCCCTGCTCTCCTCGTTCGAGAGGTTGATGTCCCCAGCTTTCCATCAGCCTCGGCAACACACACCTAGGCCCTACTTTCCACTTCCAGCAGGCCTCCTGCTCAAAGTGAGGACAGCTGAGCTGCTCTGCATAAGCACTGTGCTGAGCCCTCAGCCTGGGAGCTCCTAGGAGAGGGCTGCATACCTCTAACTGATGTTGCACCTGATCACCTCCCTGGGGAAGTGCCACAGAGGTTCCCTTTGCACGGCTAGGCCTCAGCATGCCAGGGGATCCCTCAGGCCTTCCAAAGGTCTTCACTTTCTATGACCTCTCAGCCTGTAGTCTCTGTGCTGAGGAAAGTGTCTTCATGCACAGACTGTGGGTGCAGCCTCTGTGTCTTGTCACAGCTCCGAAAATGCAGGGACAGATGCCGTGTGTTAACCCACACATTGGTGCCTGCCAGGGAAGGCAGTCAACTTCCCTTTGGTAGGCACAAGGATTCCAGCCTCACAGGTGCCCTCTGAACACCTTTGCTTGCTGACTAGTCTTCCCAGCTGGACAGCCCCTGGGAGGAGAAGAGGGTTTTCCCAATTGAAACAGGGGGCTGGCAATTCCCTGGAAGGCGCTCAGCCCTCAAGCCTCCTTCATTGGAGGGGACATGCAACCTGACCCCCAGCCTCCCGGAAATATGCCCTGTTCCCTGCCAGAAAGACAGGCAGCCCTGGCCTGATGACGGATGCACTGGTGGGCTTTCTCATTTCCGTGCCTTCAGGAGGCTCTGTGAGCTCCTGTGTGCTCCTTTCTTCACAGAGGACAGCTGTCTGCCATAAGCTTCGTGGGGGGCTTTTGAGCAACAAGGCTTCAGCCATGGGGGCCTCTGGATCAGCTTGTTTCTGTGCTGAGGGAAAAGCTCCCCCTGCTCTCCTTGTTAGAGAGGTTGATGTCCCCAGCATGCCAGCAGCCTCAGGAACACACACCTAGGCCCTTCTTTCCATTTCAGTCAGGCCTCCTGCTCTCAGTGAGAACACCTGAGCAGTGGTGTATACGCTCTGTGCTGAGCCCTCTGCCTGGGAGCTCCTACTGGAGAGCTCCCTCCTTCTAAGTGAAGCTGGATTGGATGACCTACATGGAGAACTGCAACACACTTTCCCTTTGCACTGCTAGGCCTCAACAAGTACCAGGGTCCTGTAGCCTTCCCATGGTCCTTACTATTGTCATACCTTCTCAGCCTGCAATCTCTGTGCTAGGGAGCCAGTAGAGACCATTTGGGCTGCAGCCATTTCTGGATGGAGAACCTGCAGCTCACCTAGAGTCTATCAGTCTTTTTTTTCACCTCAAATGACAGAGTGCTGTGGGATGCCATCCAGGCCAGGAAGGGCAAGCACCCGGTTTCTTTGGAGTAGACTCACGTGATCTCTGGGACACTTGTCAGCAGTGAAGAGAAGATGGGTAGCAAGTGTGATTTCCTTGAAGCTTGGAGGCCACAGCTATCTCGCTTCCCAATGAGGAAATAACTTCTTATCATATCAGGGCTCGCCTTTAAAGTGGCCAGCCAGCCTCTGTTTCTGCAGCTTCTGAACCACCAGCAGAAACACCTGCCCCAACGGGGCACTTTCATGAATGCATTTTGCTCCCCCAGAGTGTCTGAATGCCATGTATGGCCTTAGTAGGAGAAGGCCCCAGTAGGCCTAGAAGACCTTGCCATGCACTGGCAGGGCTCCGGGCAAAGCTGTCCTTTCTCTCCATTCTGGTTCCCAATTTGAATGTCAGCTTGAGGTAGCATGCGGACAGGAAGGAGATCCATGGGGAAGGCAAAGCACAGAGTGCTTACCATATAGCTCCAGGCCCCTGAGCTAGCTTGACAAGCATGGAAGTTAAAGCCTGTCTAGAACTGCCTTCCAGAGGCCGTTTTAAAGTAGGGGGACCTCTTGCTACACAAGCTAGCAAGATAGAGTGTCCTGCTCTGGCCTTTGCTCTGACAACACAGTGGATGCAAAGTGCCTGTGGAATGGAGGGTGCTCTGAAGCTGCAGGAGAGACTTTTGGCACACAGTGTTCTCCCATGCCAAATGGTGCCGACACAGTGTGCATCTCTTCCTGCAAGGCTCTTGAGCACTTCCAGAGTACGTGGACTAGAGTTTCAGGGAACGTGCTGCAGGCCTTTCTGGATGGAAAAGCTGCCGCCTCTTCAGAGGCCAATTGTCACGTTTCGTGTGTCCTCCAGATCAACAGTGTTGTCTGCTGAGCTCCTTGCAAGGGATGGCAAGCACCCTGTTTCCTCGGAAGAGACTCCCCTTTCCAATAAGCGGCTTGCCAGCAGGGAAGAAAAGTCAAGTAGCAAAGGAGATCAGCATGCAGCTTAAAGGCCTCTGGAATCCTGCTTTACAATGGGGTCCTGGGTCTTTGGTCATCAGGCTTCCATGTGAATGGGGACACACAGCCTGTGTCCCTGCAGCTTCTGAGCAGGCAAAGAGATATGCATGCCACACACTGGGACATTCTCAAATGAACTTTGCTCAGTAGTGGGCCTGCGTGCTGTGAATGGTCTACGTGAGGCAGGCCTTAGGGAATCCTAGGTGATACAGGGACTTGCCAGGGACTAGCAGTGTTCATGGTCATCATTTCCATTTAGTGCAGGCTGGAGGCACATTCAAGGATCTCTCTGAGGCAGAGACACCTCAGGTAGGATTTCCCAGGGTGAGCACGTAGCACAGCATTTCTCTCATTGCAGTTCCACATTCCTCCCACAGGCAGTCCTGCCTGGCATTCTGGGATTCCCTAGAATGGTGTTCCTCGGGCAGTTGGAAAGTTGGGAATTGTAGATCTGCAAGCATGGCAAGCATGTCTTTGACATGGCTTTGTATACAAAGGGGATTCCATGGGCACCAGGCACTACGGAGACTTTTGGCACACAGGGAAGATGTTCCACACACAGTGTTCCCCGTGGAAAGCAGAGCGACCCCCAGCACACGTTTGCAATGAGTGGCACTCTCCCATGGAAGCACTACTTGGACCAAGGTTTCATTGCCCCTGCTGCAGGCCTTTCTAAATGGAGAGACTGCAGCTCATCTGGAGGCTACAGATCAATGACCATTCACCCTCGAGTTCCAGAGTGTTGTGGGATGGGGTCCTAGCAAGGAATGGCAAGCACCCTGTATCTCTCAAGCAGTGATCTTTGGAGGACCACTGTGTGACCAGAGCTGCATCTGGGGGTTCCTCGCAAGCTGACCACAGTGTCCTTTGGCCACAGCTGGTGTGTGTGCAGAGTTCAGGGCTCTGCCCTGCTCTCCTGGCTAGAGTGCTGATTGCTCTGCATTACAAAGAGCCTCAGCAACACAGCTCTAGGCCCTTCATTGTGGGCCAGGAAGGCCTGCTCTAGGTGGGAAGTGCTGAGCTGCACGGAGAAATCCCTGTGCTTCACATTCACCCTGGGAGCTTCTCCCAGTGGTCCATCTACCACCAGTAGAAGCTAACTTGTAGAAACTGCCTGGGAAAGCAGGACACACTTTCCCTCTGCACAGCTAGGCTTCCACAAAGCCAGAGAACGCTAAGCCTCCCTAAGGCCTTCACTTTGTTATGCCCCGCAAGGTGTGCCATTGATCTGCCGAGGATATTGGCTTGCTCTAAAGACGGAGGCTTGGGACTGTGTATCCTGTCACAGTGGAGAGACTGCAGGCTTCCCTTGGCATCTGGTGTGAGAAAGGAAGGGCAATGCCCCCTTTGCACAGCGTGAGGCTTGCCACCTCCAAGCGGTCCTCCAAACCCTGTTGCTCCCCACCTTCCCTTCACTGCTGGCAAGCTTCTGGCAGGAACAGAGAGTTTCCCCCAAGAAACATGCAGCTTGCCATTCTAGGTAGGAACTCATCCCTCAAGCCCCCTCCCTAAAAGGGGAATGAAACCTGACCACAAGCCTCCAGGGAAGGTTCCATTTCTGCCTCCAGCAAGGCATGCCTCAGGTGCCTGGGCATTCTTCTCCATGGATTGCTTTCATGATTCTCTGCTCCCTCCAAGGTTGTGTCAGCTCCTGTGTGCACCATATTGCATGCAGGACCACTGTGTGCCAAAGGCGTTTTCTGGGAATGCGGAGCCACAGGGCTCCAGCCACGGGGGCCTGTGGAGCAGCTTGTTTGTGTACTGAGGGAAAGCCTCTGCCCTGCTCTCCTCGTTCGAGAGGTTGATGTCCCCAGCTTTCCATCAGCCTCGGCAACACACACCTAGGCCCTACTTTCCACTTCCAGCAGGCCTCCTGCTCAAAGTGAGGACAGCTGAGCTGCTCTGCATAAGCACTGTGCTGAGCCCTCAGCCTGGGAGCTCCTAGGAGAGGGCTGCATACCTCTAACTGATGTTGCACCTGATCACCTCCCTGGGGAAGTGCCACAGAGGTTCCCTTTGCACGGCTAGGCCTCAGCATGCCAGGGGATCCCTCAGGCCTTCCAAAGGTCTTCACTTTCTATGACCTCTCAGCCTGTAGTCTCTGTGCTGAGGAAAGTGTCTTCATGCACAGACTGTGGGTGCAGCCTCTGTGTCTTGTCACAGCTCCGAAAATGCAGGGACAGATGCCGTGTGTTAACCCACACATTGGTGCCTGCCAGGGAAGGCAGTCAACTTCCCTTTGGTAGGCACAAGGATTCCAGCCTCACAGGTGCCCTCTGAACACCTTTGCTTGCTGACTAGTCTTCCCAGCTGGACAGCCCCTGGGAGGAGAAGAGGGTTTTCCCAATTGAAACAGGGGGCTGGCAATTCCCTGGAAGGCGCTCAGCCCTCAAGCCTCCTTCATTGGAGGGGACATGCAACCTGACCCCCAGCCTCCCGGAAATATGCCCTGTTCCCTGCCAGAAAGACAGGCAGCCCTGGCCTGATGACGGATGCACTGGTGGGCTTTCTCATTTCCGTGCCTTCAGGAGGCTCTGTGAGCTCCTGTGTGCTCCTTTCTTCACAGAGGACAGCTGTCTGCCATAAGCTTCGTGGGGGGCTTTTGAGCAACAAGGCTTCAGCCATGGGGGCCTCTGGATCAGCTTGTTTCTGTGCTGAGGGAAAAGCTCCCCCTGCTCTCCTTGTTAGAGAGGTTGATGTCCCCAGCATGCCAGCAGCCTCAGGAACACACACCTAGGCCCTTCTTTCCATTTCAGTCAGGCCTCCTGCTCTCAGTTAGAACACCTGAGCAGTGGTGTATACGCTCTGTGCTGAGCCCTCTGCCTGGGAGCTCCTACTGGAGAGCTCCCTCCTTCTAAGTGAAGCTGGATTGGATGACCTACATGGAGAACTGCAACACACTTTCCCTTTGCACTGCTAGGCCTCAACAAGTACCAGGGTCCTGTAGCCTTCCCATGGTCCTTACTATTGTCATGCCTTCTCAGCCTGCAATCTCTGTGCTAGGGAGCCAGTAGAGACCATTTGGGCTGCAGCCATTTCTGGATGGAGAACCTGCAGCTCACCTAGAGTCTATCAGTCTTTTTGTTTTCACCTCAAATGACAGAGTGCTGTGGGATGCCATCCAGGCCAGGAAGGGCAAGCACCCGGTTTCTTTGGAGTAGACTCACGTGATCTCTGGGACACTTGTCAGCAGTGAAGAGAAGATGGGTAGCAAGTGTGATTTCCTTGAAGCTTGGAGGCCACAGCTATCTCGCTTCCCAATGAGGAAATAACTTCTTATCATATCAGGGCCCGCCTTTAAAGTGGCCAGCCAGCCTCTGTTTCTGCAGCTTCTGAACCACCAGCAGAAACACCTGCCCCAACGGGGCACTTTCATGAATGCATTTTGCTCCCCCAGCGTGTCTGAATGCCATGTATGGCCTTAGTAGGAGAAGGCCCCAGTAGGCCTAGAAGACCTTGCCATGCACTGGCAGGGCTCCGGGCAAAGCTGTCCTTTCTCTCCATTCTGGTTCCCAATTTGAATGTCAGCTTGAGGTAGCATGCGGACAGGAAGGAGATCCATGGGGAAGGCAAAGCACAGAGTGCTTACCATATAGCTCCAGGCCCCTGAGCTAGCTTGACAAGCATGGAAGTTAAAGCCTGTCTAGAACTGCCTTCCAGAGGCCGTTTTAAAGTAGGGGGACCTCTTGCTACACAAGCTAGCAAGATAGAGTGTCCTGCTCTGGCCTTTGCTCTGACAACACAGTGGATGCAAAGTGCCTGTGGAATGGAGGGTGCTCTGAAGCTGCAGGAGAGACTTTTGGCACACAGTGTTCTCCCATGCCAAATGGTGCCGACACAGTGTGCATCTCTTCCTGCAAGGCTCTTGAGCACTTCAAGAGTACGTGGACTAGAGTTTCAGGGAACGTGCTGCAGGCCTTTCTGGATGGAAAAGCTGCCGCCTCTTCAGAGGCCAATTGTCACGTTTCGTGTGTCCTCCAGATCAACAGTGTTGTCTGCTGAGCTCCTTGCAAGGGATGGCAAGCACCCTGTTTCCTCGGAAGAGACTCCCCTTTCCAATAAGCGGCTTGCCAGCAGGGAAGAAAAGTCAAGTAGCAAAGGAGATCAGCATGCAGCTTAAAGGCCTCTGGAATCCTGCTTTACAATGGGGTCCTGGGTCTTTGGTCATCAGGCTTCCATGTGAATGGGGACACACAGCCTGTGTCCCTGCAGCTTCTGAGCAGGCAAAGAGATATGCATGCCACACACTGGGACATTCTCAAATGAACTTTGCTCAGTAGTGGGCCTGCGTGCTGTGAATGGTCTACGTGAGGCAGGCCTTAGGGAATCCTAGGTGATACAGGGACTTGCCAGGGACTAGCAGTGTTCATGGTCATCATTTCCATTTAGTGCAGGCTGGAGGCACATTCAAGGATCTCTCTGAGGCAGAGACACCTCAGGTAGGATTTCCCAGGGTGAGCACGTAGCACAGCATTTCTCTCATTGCAGTTCCACATTCCTCCCACAGGCAGTCCTGCCTGGCATTCTGGGATTCCCTAGAATGGTGTTCCTCGGGCAGTTGGAAAGTTGGGAATTGTAGATCTGCCAGCATGGCAAGCATGTCTTTGACATGGCTTTGTATACAAAGGGGATTCCATGGGCACCAGGCACTACGGAGACTTTTGGCACACAGGGAAGATGTTCCACACACAGTGTTCCCCGTGGAAAGCAGAGCGACCCCCAGCACACGTTTGCAATGAGTGGCACTCTCCCATGGAAACACTACTTGGACCAAGGTTTCATTGCCCCTGCTGCAGGCCTTTCTAAATGGAGAGACTGCAGCTCATCTGGAGGCTACAGATCAATGACCATTCACCCTCGAGTTCCAGAGTGTTGTGGGATGGGGTCCTAGCAAGGAATGGCAAGCACCCTGTATCTCTCAAGCAGTGATCTTTGGAGGACCACTGTGTGACCAGAGCTGCATCTGGGGGTTCCTCGCAAGCTGACCACAGTGTCCTTTGGCCACAGCTGGTGTGTGTGCAGAGTTCAGGGCTCTGCCCTGCTCTCCTGGCTAGAGTGCTGATTGCTCTGCATTACAAAGAGCCTCAGCAACACAGCTCTAGGCCCTTCATTGTGGGCCAGGAAGGCCTGCTCTAGGTGGGAAGTGCTGAGCTGCACGGAGAAATCCCTGTGCTTCACATTCACCCTGGGAGCTTCTCCCAGTGGTCCATCTACCACCAGTAGAAGCTAACTTGTAGAAACTGCCTGGGAAAGCAGGACACACTTTCCCTCTGCACAGCTAGGCTTCCACAAAGCCAGAGAACGCTAAGCCTCCCTAAGGCCTTCACTTTGTTATGCCCCGCAAGGTGTGCCATTGATCTGCCGAGGATATTGGCTTGCTCTAAAGACGGAGGCTTGGGACTGTGTATCCTGTCACAGTGGAGAGACTGCAGGCTTCCCTTGGCATCTGGTGTGAGAAAGGAAGGGCAATGCCCCCTTTGCACAGCGTGAGGCTTGCCACCTCCAAGCGGTCCTCCAAACCCTGTTGCTCCCCACCTTCCCTTCACTGCTGGCAAGCTTCTGGCAGGAACAGAGAGTTTCCCCCAAGAAACATGCAGCTTGCCATTCTAGGTAGTAACTCATCCCTCAAGCCCCTTCCCTAAAAGGGGAATGAAACCTGACCACAAGCCTCCAGGGAAGGTTCCATTTCTGCCTCCAGCAAGGCATGCCTCAGGTGCCTGGGCATTCTTCTCCATGGATTGCTTTCATGATTCTCTGCTCCCTCCAAGGTTGTGTCAGCTCCTGTGTGCACCATATTGCATGCAGGACCACTGTGTGCCAAAGGCGTTTTCTGGGAATGCGGAGCCACAGGGCTCCAGCCACGGGGGCCTGTGGAGCAGCTTGTTTGTGTACTGAGGGAAAGCCTCTGCCCTGCTCTCCTCGTTCGAGAGGTTGATGTCCCCAGCTTTCCATCAGCCTCGGCAACACACACCTAGGCCCTACTTTCCACTTCCAGCAGGCCTCCTGCTCAAAGTGAGGACAGCTGAGCTGCTCTGCATAAGCACTATGCTGAGCCCTCAGCCTGGTAGCTCCTAGGAGAGGGCTGCATACCTCTAACTGATGTTGCACCTGATCACCTCCCTGGGGAAGTGCCACAGAGGTTCCCTTTGCACGGCTAGGCCTCAGCATGCCAGGGGATCCCTCAGGCCTTCCAAAGGTCTTCACTTTCTATGACCTCTCAGCCTGTAGTCTCTGTGCTGAGGAAAGTGTCTTCATGCACAGACTGTGGGTGCAGCCTCTGTGTCTTGTCACAGCTCCGAAAATGCAGGGACAGATGCCGTGTGTTAACCCACACATTGGTGCCTGCCAGGGAAGGCAGTCAACTTCCCTTTGGTAGGCACAAGGATTCCAGCCTCACAGGTGCCCTCTGAACACCTTTGCTTGCTGACTAGTCTTCCCAGCTGGACAGCCCCTGGGAGGAGAAGAGGGTTTTCCCAATTGAAACAGGGGGCTGGCAATTCCCTGGAAGGCGCTCAGCCCTCAAGCCTCCTTCATTGGAGGGGACATGCAACCTGACCCCCAGCCTCCCGGAAATATGCCCTGTTCCCTGCCAGAAAGACAGGCAGCCCTGGCCTGATGACGGATGCACTGGTGGGCTTTCTCATTTCCGTGCCTTCAGGAGGCTCTGTGAGCTCCTGTGTGCTCCTTTCTTCACAGAGGACAGCTGTCTGCCATAAGCTTCGTGGGGGGCTTTTGAGCAACAAGGCTTCAGCCATGGGGGCCTCTGGATCAGCTTGTTTCTGTGCTGAGGGAAAAGCTCCCCCTGCTCTCCTTGTTAGAGAGGTTGATGTCCCCAGCATGCCAGCAGCCTCAGGAACACACACCTAGGCCCTTCTTTCCATTTCAGTCAGGCCTCCTGCTCTCAGTGAGAACACCTGAGCAGTGGTGTATACGCTCTGTGCTGAGCCCTCTGCCTGGGAGCTCCTACTGGAGAGCTCCCTCCTTCTAAGTGAAGCTGGATTGGATGACCTACATGGAGAACTGCAACACACTTTCCCTTTGCACTGCTAGGCCTCAACAAGTACCAGGGTCCTGTAGCCTTCCCATGGTCCTTACTATTGTCATGCCTTCTCAGCCTGCAATCTCTGTGCTAGGGAGCCAGTAGAGACCATTTGGGCTGCAGCCATTTCTGGATGGAGAACCTGCAGCTCACCTAGAGTCTATCAGTCTTTTTTTTCACCTCAAATGACAGAGTGCTGTGGGATGCCATCCAGGCCAGGAAGGGCAAGCACCCGGTTTCTTTGGAGTAGACTCACGTGATCTCTGGGACACTTGTCAGCAGTGAAGAGAAGATGGGTAGCAAGTGTGATTTCCTTGAAGCTTGGAGGCCACAGCTATCTCGCTTCCCAATGAGGAAATAACTTCTTATCATATCAGGGCTCGCCTTTAAAGTGGCCAGCCAGCCTCTGTTTCTGCAGCTTCTGAACCACCAGCAGAAACACCTGCCCCAACGGGGCACTTTCATGAATGCATTTTGCTCCCCCAGAGTGTCTGAATGCCATGTATGGCCTTAGTAGGAGAAGGCCCCAGTAGGCCTAGAAGACCTTGCCATGCACTGGCAGGGCTCCGGGCAAAGCTGTCCTTTCTCTCCATTCTGGTTCCCAATTTGAATGTCAGCTTGAGGTAGCATGCGGACAGGAAGGAGATCCATGGGGAAGGCAAAGCACAGAGTGCTTACCATATAGCTCCAGGCCCCTGAGCTAGCTTGACAAGCATGGAAGTTAAAGCCTGTCTAGAACTGCCTTCCAGAGGCCGTTTTAAAGTAGGGGGACCTCTTGCTACACAAGCTAGCAAGATAGAGTGTCCTGCTCTGGCCTTTGCTCTGACAACACAGTGGATGCAAAGTGCCTGTGGAATGGAGGGTGCTCTGAAGCTGCAGGAGAGACTTTTGGCACACAGTGTTCTCCCATGCCAAATGGTGCCGACACAGTGTGCATCTCTTCCTGCAAGGCTCTTGAGCACTTCCAGAGTACGTGGACTAGAGTTTCAGGGAACGTGCTGCAGGCCTTTCTGGATGGAAAAGCTGCCGCCTCTTCAGAGGCCAATTGTCACGTTTCGTGTGTCCTCCAGATCAACAGTGTTGTCTGCTGAGCTCCTTGCAAGGGATGGCAAGCACCCTGTTTCCTCGGAAGAGACTCCCCTTTCCAATAAGCGGCTTGCCAGCAGGGAAGAAAAGTCAAGTAGCAAAGGAGATCAGCATGCAGCTTAAAGGCCTCTGGAATCCTGCTTTACAATGGGGTCCTGGGTCTTTGGTCATCAGGCTTCCATGTGAATGGGGACACACAGCCTGTGTCCCTGCAGCTTCTGAGCAGGCAAAGAGATATGCATGCCACACACTGGGACATTCTCAAATGAACTTTGCTCAGTAGTGGGCCTGCGTGCTGTGAATGGTCTACGTGAGGCAGGCCTTAGGGAATCCTAGGTGATACAGGGACTTGCCAGGGACTAGCAGTGTTCATGGTCATCATTTCCATTTAGTGCAGGCTGGAGGCACATTCAAGGATCTCTCTGAGGCAGAGACACCTCAGGTAGGATTTCCCAGGGTGAGCACGTAGCACAGCATTTCTCTCATTGCAGTTCCACATTCCTCCCACAGGCAGTCCTGCCTGGCATTCTGGGATTCCCTAGAATGGTGTTCCTCGGGCAGTTGGAAAGTTGGGAATTGTAGATCTGCAAGCATGGCAAGCATGTCTTTGACATGGCTTTGTATACAAAGGGGATTCCATGGGCACCAGGCACTACGGAGACTTTTGGCACACAGGGAAGATGTTCCACACACAGTGTTCCCCGTGGAAAGCAGAGCGACCCCCAGCACACGTTTGCAATGAGTGGCACTCTCCCATGGAAGCACTACTTGGACCAAGGTTTCATTGCCCCTGCTGCAGGCCTTTCTAAATGGAGAGACTGCAGCTCATCTGGAGGCTACAGATCAATGACCACTCACCCTCGAGTTCCAGAGTGTTGTGAGATGGGGTCCTAGCAAGGAATGGCAAGCACCCTGTATCTCTCAAGCAGTGATCTTTGGAGGACCACTGTGTGACCAGAGCTGCATCTGGGGGTTCCTCGCAAGCTGACCACAGTGTCCTTTGGCCACAGCTGGTGTGTGTGCAGAGTTCAGGGCTCTGCCCTGCTCTCCTGGCTAGAGTGCTGATTGCTCTGCATTACAAAGAGCCTCAGCAACACAGCTCTAGGCCCTTCATTGTGGGCCAGGAAGGCCTGCTCTAGGTGGGAAGTGCTGAGCTGCACGGAGAAATCCCTGTGCTTCACATTCACCCTGGGAGCTTCTCCCAGTGGTCCATCTACCACCAGTAGAAGCTAACTTGTAGAAACTGCCTGGGAAAGCAGGACACACTTTCCCTCTGCACAGCTAGGCTTCCACAAAGCCAGAGAACGCTAAGCCTCCCTAAGGCCTTCACTTTGTTATGCCCCGCAAGGTGTGCCATTGATCTGCCGAGGATATTGGCTTGCTCTAAAGACGGAGGCTTGGGACTGTGTATCCTGTCACAGTGGAGAGACTGCAGGCTTCCCTTGGCATCTGGTGTGAGAAAGGAAGGGCAATGCCCCCTTTGCACAGCGTGAGGCTTGCCACCTCCAAGCGGTCCTCCAAACCCTGTTGCTCCCCACCTTCCCTTCACTGCTGGCAAGCTTCTGGCAGGAACAGAGAGTTTCCCCCAAGAAACATGCAGCTTGCCATTCTAGGTAGGAACTCATCCCTCAAGCCCCCTCCCTAAAAGGGGAATGAAACCTGACCACAAGCCTCCAGGGAAGGTTCCATTTCTGCCTCCAGCAAGGCATGCCTCAGGTGCCTGGGCATTCTTCTCCATGGATTGCTTTCATGATTCTCTGCTCCCTCCAAGGTTGTGTCAGCTCCTGTGTGCACCATATTGCATGCAGGACCACTGTGTGCCAAAGGCGTTTTCTGGGAATGCGGAGCCACAGGGCTCCAGCCACGGGGGCCTGTGGAGCAGCTTGTTTGTGTACTGAGGGAAAGCCTCTGCCCTGCTCTCCTCGTTCGAGAGGTTGATGTCCCCAGCTTTCCATCAGCCTCGGCAACACACACCTAGGCCCTACTTTCCACTTCCAGCAGGCCTCCTGCTCAAAGTGAGGACAGCTGAGCTGCTCTGCATAAGCACTGTGCTGAGCCCTCAGCCTGGGAGCTCCTAGGAGAGGGCTGCATACCTCTAACTGATGTTGCACCTGATCACCTCCCTGGGGAAGTGCCACAGAGGTTCCCTTTGCACGGCTAGGCCTCAGCATGCCAGGGGATCCCTCAGGCCTTCCAAAGGTCTTCACTTTCTATGACCTCTCAGCCTGTAGTCTCTGTGCTGAGGAAAGTGTCTTCATGCACAGACTGTGGGTGCAGCCTCTGTGTCTTGTCACAGCTCCGAAAATGCAGGGACAGATGCCGTGTGTTAACCCACACATTGGTGCCTGCCAGGGAAGGCAGTCAACTTCCCTTTGGTAGGCACAAGGATTCCAGCCTCACAGGTGCCCTCTGAACACCTTTGCTTGCTGACTAGTCTTCCCAGCTGGACAGCCCCTGGGAGGAGAAGAGGGTTTTCCCAATTGAAACAGGGGGCTGGCAATTCCCTGGAAGGCGCTCAGCCCTCAAGCCTCCTTCATTGGAGGGGACATGCAACCTGACCCCCAGCCTCCCGGAAATATGCCCTGTTCCCTGCCAGAAAGACAGGCAGCCCTGGCCTGATGACGGATGCACTGGTGGGCTTTCTCATTTCCGTGCCTTCAGGAGGCTCTGTGAGCTCCTGTGTGCTCCTTTCTTCACAGAGGACAGCTGTCTGCCATAAGCTTCGTGGGGGGCTTTTGAGCAACAAGGCTTCAGCCATGGGGGCCTCTGGATCAGCTTGTTTCTGTGCTGAGGGAAAAGCTCCCCCTGCTCTCCTTGTTAGAGAGGTTGATGTCCCCAGCATGCCAGCAGCCTCAGGAACACACACCTAGGCCCTTCTTTCCATTTCAGTCAGGCCTCCTGCTCTCAGTGAGAACACCTGAGCAGTGGTGTATACGCTCTGTGCTGAGCCCTCTGCCTGGGAGCTCCTACTGGAGAGCTCCCTCCTTCTAAGTGAAGCTGGATTGGATGACCTACATGGAGAACTGCAACACACTTTCCCTTTGCACTGCTAGGCCTCAACAAGTACCAGGGTCCTGTAGCCTTCCCATGGTCCTTACTATTGTCATGCCTTCTCAGCCTGCAATCTCTGTGCTAGGGAGCCAGTAGAGACCATTTGGGCTGCAGCCATTTCTGGATGGAGAACCTGCAGCTCACCTAGAGTCTATCAGTCTTTTTGTTTTCACCTCAAATGACAGAGTGCTGTGGGATGCCATCCAGGCCAGGAAGGGCAAGCACCCGGTTTCTTTGGAGTAGACTCACGTGATCTCTGGGACACTTGTCAGCAGTGAAGAGAAGATGGGTAGCAAGTGTGATTTCCTTGAAGCTTGGAGGCCACAGCTATCTCGCTTCCCAATGAGGAAATAACTTCTTATCATATCAGGGCCCGCCTTTAAAGTGGCCAGCCAGCCTCTGTTTCTGCAGCTTCTGAACCACCAGCAGAAACACCTGCCCCAACGGGGCACTTTCATGAATGCATTTTGCTCCCCCAGCGTGTCTGAATGCCATGTATGGCCTTAGTAGGAGAAGGCCCCAGTAGGCCTAGAAGACCTTGCCATGCACTGGCAGGGCTCCGGGCAAAGCTGTCCTTTCTCTCCATTCTGGTTCCCAATTTGAATGTCAGCTTGAGGTAGCATGCGGACAGGAAGGAGATCCATGGGGAAGGCAAAGCACAGAGTGCTTACCATATAGCTCCAGGCCCCTGAGCTAGCTTGACAAGCATGGAAGTTAAAGCCTGTCTAGAACTGCCTTCCAGAGGCCGTTTTAAAGTAGGGGGACCTCTTGCTACACAAGCTAGCAAGATAGAGTGTCCTGCTCTGGCCTTTGCTCTGACAACACAGTGGATGCAAAGTGCCTGTGGAATGGAGGGTGCTCTGAAGCTGCAGGAGAGACTTTTGGCACACAGTGTTCTCCCATGCCAAATGGTGCCGACACAGTGTGCATCTCTTCCTGCAAGGCTCTTGAGCACTTCAAGAGTACGTGGACTAGAGTTTCAGGGAACGTGCTGCAGGCCTTTCTGGATGGAAAAGCTGCCGCCTCTTCAGAGGCCAATTGTCACGTTTCGTGTGTCCTCCAGATCAACAGTGTTGTCTGCTGAGCTCCTTGCAAGGGATGGCAAGCACCCTGTTTCCTCGGAAGAGACTCCCCTTTCCAATAAGCGGCTTGCCAGCAGGGAAGAAAAGTCAAGTAGCAAAGGAGATCAGCATGCAGCTTAAAGGCCTCTGGAATCCTGCTTTACAATGGGGTCCTGGGTCTTTGGTCATCAGGCTTCCATGTGAATGGGGACACACAGCCTGTGTCCCTGCAGCTTCTGAGCAGGCAAAGAGATATGCATGCCACACACTGGGACATTCTCAAATGAACTTTGCTCAGTAGTGGGCCTGCGTGCTGTGAATGGTCTACGTGAGGCAGGCCTTAGGGAATCCTAGGTGATACAGGGACTTGCCAGGGACTAGCAGTGTTCATGGTCATCATTTCCATTTAGTGCAGGCTGGAGGCACATTCAAGGATCTCTCTGAGGCAGAGACACCTCAGGTAGGATTTCCCAGGGTGAGCACGTAGCACAGCATTTCTCTCATTGCAGTTCCACATTCCTCCCACAGGCAGTCCTGCCTGGCATTCTGGGATTCCCTAGAATGGTGTTCCTCGGGCAGTTGGAAAGTTGGGAATTGTAGATCTGCCAGCATGGCAAGCATGTCTTTGACATGGCTTTGTATACAAAGGGGATTCCATGGGCACCAGGCACTACGGAGACTTTTGGCACACAGGGAAGATGTTCCACACACAGTGTTCCCCGTGGAAAGCAGAGCGACCCCCAGCACACGTTTGCAATGAGTGGCACTCTCCCATGGAAGCACTACTTGGACCAAGGTTTCATTGCCCCTGCTGCAGGCCTTTCTAAATGGAGAGACTGCAGCTCATCTGGAGGCTACAGATCAATGACCATTCACCCTCGAGTTCCAGAGTGTTGTGGGATGGGGTCCTAGCAAGGAATGGCAAGCACCCTGTATCTCTCAAGCAGTGATCTTTGGAGGACCACTGTGTGACCAGAGCTGCATCTGGGGGTTCCTCGCAAGCTGACCACAGTGTCCTTTGGCCACAGCTGGTGTGTGTGCAGAGTTCAGGGCTCTGCCCTGCTCTCCTGGCTAGAGTGCTGATTGCTCTGCATTACAAAGAGCCTCAGCAACACAGCTCTAGGCCCTTCATTGTGGGCCAGGAAGGCCTGCTCTAGGTGGGAAGTGCTGAGCTGCACGGAGAAATCCCTGTGCTTCACATTCACCCTGGGAGCTTCTCCCAGTGGTCCATCTACCACCAGTAGAAGCTAACTTGTAGAAACTGCCTGGGAAAGCAGGACACACTTTCCCTCTGCACAGCTAGGCTTCCACAAAGCCAGAGAACGCTAAGCCTCCCTAAGGCCTTCACTTTGTTATGCCCCGCAAGGTGTGCCATTGATCTGCCGAGGATATTGGCTTGCTCTAAAGACGGAGGCTTGGGACTGTGTATCCTGTCACAGTGGAGAGACTGCAGGCTTCCCTTGGCATCTGGTGTGAGAAAGGAAGGGCAATGCCCCCTTTGCACAGCGTGAGGCTTGCCACCTCCAAGCGGTCCTCCAAACCCTGTTGCTCCCCACCTTCCCTTCACTGCTGGCAAGCTTCTGGCAGGAACAGAGAGTTTCCCCCAAGAAACATGCAGCTTGCCATTCTAGGTAGTAACTCATCCCTCAAGCCCCTTCCCTAAAAGGGGAATGAAACCTGACCACAAGCCTCCAGGGAAGGTTCCATTTCTGCCTCCAGCAAGGCATGCCTCAGGTGCCTGGGCATTCTTCTCCATGGATTGCTTTCATGATTCTCTGCTCCCTCCAAGGTTGTGTCAGCTCCTGTGTGCACCATATTGCATGCAGGACCACTGTGTGCCAAAGGCGTTTTCTGGGAATGCGGAGCCACAGGGCTCCAGCCACGGGGGCCTGTGGAGCAGCTTGTTTGTGTACTGAGGGAAAGCCTCTGCCCTGCTCTCCTCGTTCGAGAGGTTGATGTCCCCAGCTTTCCATCAGCCTCGGCAACACACACCTAGGCCCTACTTTCCACTTCCAGCAGGCCTCCTGCTCAAAGTGAGGACAGCTGAGCTGCTCTGCATAAGCACTATGCTGAGCCCTCAGCCTGGTAGCTCCTAGGAGAGGGCTGCATACCTCTAACTGATGTTGCACCTGATCACCTCCCTGGGGAAGTGCCACAGAGGTTCCCTTTGCACGGCTAGGCCTCAGCATGCCAGGGGATCCCTCAGGCCTTCCAAAGGTCTTCACTTTCTATGACCTCTCAGCCTGTAGTCTCTGTGCTGAGGAAAGTGTCTTCATGCACAGACTGTGGGTGCAGCCTCTGTGTCTTGTCACAGCTCCGAAAATGCAGGGACAGATGCCGTGTGTTAACCCACACATTGGTGCCTGCCAGGGAAGGCAGTCAACTTCCCTTTGGTAGGCACAAGGATTCCAGCCTCACAGGTGCCCTCTGAACACCTTTGCTTGCTGACTAGTCTTCCCAGCTGGACAGCCCCTGGGAGGAGAAGAGGGTTTTCCCAATTGAAACAGGGGGCTGGCAATTCCCTGGAAGGCGCTCAGCCCTCAAGCCTCCTTCATTGGAGGGGACATGCAACCTGACCCCCAGCCTCCCGGAAATATGCCCTGTTCCCTGCCAGAAAGACAGGCAGCCCTGGCCTGATGACGGATGCACTGGTGGGCTTTCTCATTTCCGTGCCTTCAGGAGGCTCTGTGAGCTCCTGTGTGCTCCTTTCTTCACAGAGGACAGCTGTCTGCCATAAGCTTCGTGGGGGGCTTTTGAGCAACAAGGCTTCAGCCATGGGGGCCTCTGGATCAGCTTGTTTCTGTGCTGAGGGAAAAGCTCCCCCTGCTCTCCTTGTTAGAGAGGTTGATGTCCCCAGCATGCCAGCAGCCTCAGGAACACACACCTAGGCCCTTCTTTCCATTTCAGTCAGGCCTCCTGCTCTCAGTGAGAACACCTGAGCAGTGGTGTATACGCTCTGTGCTGAGCCCTCTGCCTGGGAGCTCCTACTGGAGAGCTCCCTCCTTCTAAGTGAAGCTGGATTGGATGACCTACATGGAGAACTGCAACACACTTTCCCTTTGCACTGCTAGGCCTCAACAAGTACCAGGGTCCTGTAGCCTTCCCATGGTCCTTACTATTGTCATGCCTTCTCAGCCTGCAATCTCTGTGCTAGGGAGCCAGTAGAGACCATTTGGGCTGCAGCCATTTCTGGATGGAGAACCTGCAGCTCACCTAGAGTCTATCAGTCTTTTTTTTTCACCTCAAATGACAGAGTGCTGTGGGATGCCATCCAGGCCAGGAAGGGCAAGCACCCGGTTTCTTTGGAGTAGACTCACGTGATCTCTGGGACACTTGTCAGCAGTGAAGAGAAGATGGGTAGCAAGTGTGATTTCCTTGAAGCTTGGAGGCCACAGCTATCTCGCTTCCCAATGAGGAAATAACTTCTTATCATATCAGGGCCCGCCTTTAAAGTGGCCAGCCAGCCTCTGTTTCTGCAGCTTCTGAACCACCAGCAGAAACACCTGCCCCAACGGGGCACTTTCATGAATGCATTTTGCTCCCCCAGAGTGTCTGAATGCCATGTATGGCCTTAGCAGGAGAAGGCCCCAGTAGGCCTAGAAGACCTTGCCATGCACTGGCAGGGCTCCGGGCAAAGCTGTCCTTTCTCTCCATTCTGGTTCCCAATTTGAATGTCAGCTTGAGGTAGCATGCGGACAGGAAGGAGATCCATGGGGAAGGCAAAGCACAGAGTGCTTACCATATAGCTCCAGGCCCCTGAGCTAGCTTGACAAGCATGGAAGTTAAAGCCTGTCTAGAACTGCCTTCCAGAGGCCGTTTTAAAGTAGGGGGACCTCTTGCTACACAAGCTAGCAAGATAGAGTGTCCTGCTCTGGCCTTTGCTCTGACAACACAGTGGATGCAAAGTGCCTGTGGAATGGAGGGTGCTCTGAAGCTGCAGGAGAGACTTTTGGCACACAGTGTTCTCCCATGCCAAATGGTGCCGACACAGTGTGCATCTCTTCCTGCAAGGCTCTTGAGCACTTCCAGAGTACGTGGACTAGAGTTTCAGGGAACGTGCTGCAGGCCTTTCTGGATGGAAAAGCTGCCGCCTCTTCAGAGGCCAATTGTCACGTTTCGTGTGTCCTCCAGATCAACAGTGTTGTCTGCTGAGCTCCTTGCAAGGGATGGCAAGCACCCTGTTTCCTCGGAAGAGACTCCCCTTTCCAATAAGCGGCTTGCCAGCAGGGAAGAAAAGTCAAGTAGCAAAGGAGATCAGCATGCAGCTTAGAGGCCTCTGGAATCCTGCTTTACAATGGGGTCCTGGGTCTTTGGTCATCAGGCTTCCATGTGAATGGGGACACACAGCCTGTGTCCCTGCAGCTTCTGAGCAGGCAAAGAGCTATGCATGCCACACACTGGGACATTCTCAAATGAACTTTGCTCAGTAGTGGGCCTGCGTGCTGTGAATGGTCTACGTGAGGCAGGCCTTAGGGAATCCTAGGTGATACAGGGACTTGCCAGGGACTAGCAGTGTTCATGGTCATCATTTCCATTTAGTGCAGGCTGGAGGCACATTCAAGGATCTCTCTGAGGCAGAGACACCTCAGGTAGGATTTCCCAGGGTGAGCACGTAGCACAGCATTTCTCTCATTGCAGTTCCACATTCCTCCCACAGGCAGTCCTGCCTGGCATCCTGGGATTCCCTAGAATGGTGTTCCTCGGGCAGTTGGAAAGTTGGGAATTGTAGATCTGCAAGCATGGCAAGCATGTCTTTGACATGGCTTTGTATACAAAGGGGATTCCATGGGCACCAGGCACTACGGAGACTTTTGGCACACAGGGAAGATGTTCCACACACAGTGTTCCCCGTGGAAAGCAGAGCGACCCCCAGCACACGTTTGCAATGAGTGGCACTCTCCCATGGAAGCACTACTTGGACCAAGGTTTCATTGCCCCTGCTGCAGGCCTTTCTAAATGGAGAGACTGCAGCTCATCTGGAGGCTACAGATCAATGACCATTCACCCTCGAGTTCCAGAGTGTTGTGGGATGGGGTCCTAGCAAGGAATGGCAAGCACCCTGTATCTCTCAAGCAGTGATCTTTGGAGGACCACTGTGTGACCAGAGCTGCATCTGGGGGTTCCTCGCAAGCTGACCACAGTGTCCTTTGGCCACAGCTGGTGTGTGTGCAGAGTTCAGGGCTCTGCCCTGCTCTCCTGGCTAGAGTGCTGATTGCTCTGCATTACAAAGAGCCTCAGCAACACAGCTCTAGGCCCTTCATTGTGGGCCAGGAAGGCCTGCTCTAGGTGGGAAGTGCTGAGCTGCACGGAGAAATCCCTGTGCTTCACATTCACCCTGGGAGCTTCTCCCAGTGGTCCATCTACCACCAGTAGAAGCTAACTTGTAGAAACTGCCTGGGAAAGCAGGACACACTTTCCCTCTGCACAGCTAGGCTTCCACAAAGCCAGAGAACCCTAAGCCTCCCTAAGGCCTTCACTTTGTTATGCCCCGCAAGGTGTGCCATTGATCTGCCGAGGATATTGGCTTGCTCTAAAGACGGAGGCTTGGGACTGTGTATCCTGTCACAGTGGAGAGACTGCAGGCTTCCCTTGGCATCTGGTGTGAGAAAGGAAGGGCAATGCCCCCTTTGCACAGCGTGAGGCTTGCCACCTCCAAGCGGTCCTCCAAACCCTGTTGCTCCCCACCTTCCCTTCACTGCTGGCAAGCTTCTGGCAGGAACAGAGAGTTTCCCCCAAGAAACATGCAGCTTGCCATTCTAGGTAGGAACTCATCCCTCAAGCCCCCTCCCTAAAAGGGGAATGAAACCTGACCACAAGCCTCCAGGGAAGGTTCCATTTCTGCCTCCAGCAAGGCATGCCTCAGGTGCCTGGGCATTCTTCTCCATGGATTGCTTTCATGATTCTGTGCTCCCTCCAAGGTTGTGTCAGCTCCTGTGTGCACCATATTGCATGCAGGACCACTGTGTGCCAAAGGGGTTTTCTGGGAATGCGGAGCCACAGGGCTCCAGCCACGGGGGCCTGTGGAGCAGCTTGTTTGTGTACTGAGGGAAAGCCTCTGCCCTGCTCTCCTCGTTCGAGAGGTTGATGTCCCCAGCTTTCCATCAGCCTCGGCAACACACACCTAGGCCCTACTTTCCACTTCCAGCAGGCCTCCTGCTCAAAGTGAGGACAGCTGAGCTGCTCTGCATAAGCACTGTGCTGAGCCCTCAGCCTGGGAGCTCCTAGGAGAGGGCTGCATAGCTCTAACTGATGTTGCACCTGATCACCTCCCTGGGGAAGTGCCACAGAGGTTCCCTTTGCACGGCTAGGCCTCAGCATGCCAGGGGATCCCTCAGGCCTTCCAAAGGTCTTCACTTTCTATGACCTCTCAGCCTGTAGTCTCTGTGCTGAGGAAAGTGTCTTCATGCACAGACTGTGGGTGCAGCCTCTGTGTCTTGTCACAGCTCCGAAAATGCAGGGACAGATGCCGTGTGTTAACCCACACATTGGTGCCTGCCAGGGAAGGCAGTCAACTTCCCTTTGGTAGGCACAAGGATTCCAGCCTCACAGGTGCCCTCTGAACACCTTTGCTTGCTGACTAGTCTTCCCAGCTGGACAGCCCCTGGGAGGAGAAGAGGGTTTTCCCAATTGAAACAGGGGGCTGGCAATTCCCTGGAAGGCGCTCAGCCCTCAAGCCTCCTTCATTGGAGGGGACATGCAACCTGACCCCCAGCCTCCCGGAAATATGCCCTGTTCCCTGCCAGAAAGACAGGCAGCCCTGGCCTGATGACGGATGCACTGGTGGGCTTTCTCATTTCCGTGCCTTCAGGAGGCTCTGTGAGCTCCTGTGTGCTCCTTTCTTCACAGAGGACAGCTGTCTGCCATAAGCTTCGTGGGGGGCTTTTGAGCAACAAGGCTTCAGCCATGGGGGCCTCTGGATCAGCTTGTTTCTGTGCTGAGGGAAAAGCTCCCCCTGCTCTCCTTGTTAGAGAGGTTGATGTCCCCAGCATGCCAGCAGCCTCAGGAACACACACCTAGGCCCTTCTTTCCATTTCAGTCAGGCCTCCTGCTCTCAGTGAGAACACCTGAGCAGTGGTGTATACGCTCTGTGCTGAGCCCTCTGCCTGGGAGCTCCTACTGGAGAGCTCCCTCCTTCTAAGTGAAGCTGGATTGGATGACCTACATGGAGAACTGCAACACACTTTCCCTTTGCACTGCTAGGCCTCAACAAGTACCAGGGTCCTGTAGCCTTCCCATGGTCCTTACTATTGTCATGCCTTCTCAGCCTGCAATCTCTGTGCTAGGGAGCCAGTAGAGACCATTTGGGCTGCAGCCATTTCTGGATGGAGAACCTGCAGCTCACCTAGAGTCTATCAGTCTTTTTGTTTTCACCTCAAATGACAGAGTGCTGTGGGATGCCATCCAGGCCAGGAAGGGCAAGCACCCGGTTTCTTTGGAGTAGACTCACGTGATCTCTGGGACACTTGTCAGCAGTGAAGAGAAGATGGGTAGCAAGTGTGATTTCCTTGAAGCTTGGAGGCCACAGCTATCTCGCTTCCCAATGAGGAAATAACTTCTTATCATATCAGGGCCCGCCTTTAAAGTGGCCAGCCAGCCTCTGTTTCTGCAGCTTCTGAACCACCAGCAGAAACACCTGCCCCAACGGGGCACTTTCATGAATGCATTTTGCTCCCCCAGCGTGTCTGAATGCCATGTATGGCCTTAGCAGGAGAAGGCCCCAGTAGGCCTAGAAGACCTTGCCATGCACTGGCAGGGCTCCGGGCAAAGCTGTCCTTTCTCTCCATTCTGGTTCCCAATTTGAATGTCAGCTTGAGGTAGCATGCGGACAGGAAGGAGATCCATGGGGAAGGAAAAGCACAGAGTGCTTACCATATAGCTCCAGGCCCCTGAGCTAGCTTGACAAGCATGGAAGTTAAAGCCTGTCTAGAACTGCCTTCCAGAGGCCGTTTTAAAGTAGGGGGACCTCTTGCTACACAAGCTAGCAAGATAGAGTGTCCTGCTCTGGCCTTTGCTCTGACAACACAGTGGATGCAAAGTGCCTGTGCAATGGAGGGTGCTCTGAAGCTGCAGGAGAGACTTTTGGCACACAGTGTTCTCCCATGCCAAATGGTGCCGACACAGTGTGCATCTCTTCCTGCAAGGCTCTTGAGCACTTCAAGAGTACGTGGACTAGAGTTTCAGGGAACGTGCTGCAGGCCTTTCTGGATGGAAAAGCTGCCGCCTCTTCAGAGGCCAATTGTCACGTTTCGTGTGTCCTCCAGATCAACAGTGTTGTCTGCTGAGCTCCTTGCAAGGGATGGCAAGCACCCTGTTTCCTCGGAAGAGACTCCCCTTTCCAATAAGCGGCTTGCCAGCAGGGAAGAAAAGTCAAGTAGCAAAGGAGATCAGCATGCAGCTTAAAGGCCTCTGGAATCCTGCTTTACAATGGGGTCCTGGGTCTTTGGTCATCAGGCTTCCATGTGAATGGGGACACACAGCCTGTGTCCCTGCAGCTTCTGAGCAGGCAAAGAGATATGCATGCCACACACTGGGACATTCTCAAATGAACTTTGCTCAGTAGTGGGCCTGCGTGCTGTGAATGGTCTACGTGAGGCAGGCCTTAGGGAATCCTAGGTGATACAGGGACTTGCCAGGGACTAGCAGTGTTCATGGTCATCATTTCCATTTAGTGCAGGCTGGAGGCACATTCAAGGATCTCTCTGAGGCAGAGACACCTCAGGTAGGATTTCCCAGGGTGAGCACGTAGCACAGCATTTCTCTCATTGCAGTTCCACATTCCTCCTACAGGCAGTCCTGCCTGGCATTCTGGGATTCCCTAGAATGGTGTTCCTCGGGCAGTTGGAAAGTTGGGAATTGTAGATCTGCAAGCATGGCAAGCATGTCTTTGACATGGCTTTGTATACAAAGGGGATTCCATGGGCACCAGGCACTACGGAGACTTTTGGCACACAGGGAAGATGTTCCACACACAGTGTTCCCCGTGGAAAGCAGAGCGACCCCCAGCACACGTTTGCAATGAGTGGCACTCTCCCATGGAAGCACTACTTGGACCAAGGTTTCATTGCCCCTGCTGCAGGCCTTTCTAAATGGAGAGACTGCAGCTCATCTGGAGGCTACAGATCAATGACCATTCACCCTCGAGTTCCAGAGTGTTGTGGGATGGGGTCCTAGCAAGGAATGGCAAGCACCCTGTATCTCTCAAGCAGTGATCTTTGGAGGACCACTGTGTGACCAGAGCTGCATCTGGGGGTTCCTCGCAAGCTGACCACAGTGTCCTTTGGCCACAGCTGGTGTGTGTGCAGAGTTCAGGGCTCTGCCCTGCTCTCCTGGCTAGAGTGCTGATTGCTCTGCATTACAAAGAGCCTCAGCAACACAGCTCTAGGCCCTTCATTGTGGGCCAGGAAGGCCTGCTCTAGGTGGGAAGTGCTGAGCTGCACGGAGAAATCCCTGTGCTTCACATTCACCCTGGGAGCTTCTCCCAGTGGTCCATCTACCACCAGTAGAAGCTAACTTGTAGAAACTGCCTGGGAAAGCAGGACACACTTTCCCTCTGCACAGCTAGGCTTCCACAAAGCCAGAGAACCCTAAGCCTCCCTAAGGCCTTCACTTTGTTATGCCCCGCAAGGTGTGCCATTGATCTGCCGAGGATATTGGCTTGCTCTAAAGACGGAGGCTTGGGACTGTGTATCCTGTCACAGTGGAGAGACTGCAGGCTTCCCTTGGCATCTGGTGTGAGAAAGGAAGGGCAATGCCCCCTTTGCACAGCGTGAGGCTTGCCACCTCCAAGCGGTCCTCCAAACCCTGTTGCTCCCCACCTTCCCTTCACTGCTGGCAAGCTTCTGGCAGGAACAGAGAGTTTCCCCCAAGAAACATGCAGCTTGCCATTCTAGGTAGGAACTCATCCCTTAAGCCCCCTCCCTAAAAGGGGAATGAAACATGACCACAAGCCTCCAGGGAAGGTTCCATTTCTGCCTCCAGCAAGGCATACCTCAGGTGCCTGGGCATTCTTCTCCATGGATTGCTTTCATGATTCTCTGCTCCCTCCAAGGTTGTGTCAGCTCCTGTGTGCACCATATTGCATGCAGGACCACTGTGTGCCAAAGGGGTTTTCTGGGAATGCGGAGCCACAGGGCTCCAGCCACGGGGGCCTGTGGAGCAGCTTGTTTGTGTACTGAGGGAAAGCCTCTGCCCTGCTCTCCTCGTTCGAGAGGTTGATGTCCCCAGCTTTCCATCAGCCTCGGCAACACACACCTAGGCCCTACTTTCCACTTCCAGCAGGCCTCCTGCTCAAAGTGAGGACAGCTGAGCTGCTCTGCATAAGCACTGTGCTGAGCCCTCAGCCTGGGAGCTCCTAGGAGAGGGCTGCATACCTCTAACTGATGTTGCACCTGATCACCTCCCTGGGGAAGTGCCACAGAGGTTCCCTTTGCACGGCTAGGCCTCAGCATGCCAGGGGATCCCTCAGGCCTTCCAAAGGTCTTCACTTTCTATGACCTCTCAGCCTGTAGTCTCTGTGCTGAGGAAAGTGTCTTCATGCACAGACTGTGGGTGCAGCCTCTGTGTCTTGTCACAGCTCCGAAAATGCAGGGACAGATGCCGTGTGTTAACCCACACATTGGTGCCTGCCAGGGAAGGCAGTCAACTTCCCTTTGGTAGGCACAAGGATTCCAGCCTCACAGGTGCCCTCTGAACACCTTTGCTTGCTGACTAGTCTTCCCAGCTGGACAGCCCCTGGGAGGAGAAGAGGGTTTTCCCAATTGAAACAGGGGGCTGGCAATTCCCTGGAAGGCGCTCAGCCCTCAAGCCTCCTTCATTGGAGGGGACATGCAACCTGACCCCCAGCCTCCCGGAAATATGCCCTGTTCCCTGCCAGAAAGACAGGCAGCCCTGGCCTGATGACGGATGCACTGGTGGGCTTTCTCATTTCCGTGCCTTCAGGAGGCTCTGTGAGCTCCTGTGTGCTCCTTTCTTCACAGAGGACAGCTGTCTGCCATAAGCTTCGTGGGGGGCTTTTGAGCAACAAGGCTTCAGCCATGGGGGCCTCTGGATCAGCTTGTTTCTGTGCTGAGGGAAAAGCTCCCCCTGCTCTCCTTCTTAGAGAGGTTGATGTCCCCAGCATGCCAGCAGCCTCAGGAACACACACCTAGGCCCTTCTTTCCATTTCAGTCAGGCCTCCTGCTCTCAGTGAGAACACCTGAGCAGTGGTGTATACGCTCTGTGCTGAGCCCTCTGCCTGGGAGCTCCTACTGGAGAGCTCCCTCCTTCTAAGTGAAGCTGGATTGGATGACCTACATGGAGAACTGCAACACACTTTCCCTTTGCACTGCTAGGCCTCAACAAGTACCAGGGTCCTGTAGCCTTCCCATGGTCCTTACTATTGTCATGCCTTCTCAGCCTGCAATCTCTGTGCTAGGGAGCCAGTAGAGACCATTTGGGCTGCAGCCATTTCTGGATGGAGAACCTGCAGCTCACCTAGAGTCTATCAGTCTTTTTGTTTTCACCTCAAATGACAGAGTGCTGTGGGATGCCATCCAGGCCAGGAAGGGCAAGCACCCGGTTTCTTTGGAGTAGACTCACGTGATCTCTGGGACACTTGTCAGCAGTGAAGAGAAGATGGGTAGCAAGTGTGATTTCCTTGAAGCTTGGAGGCCACAGCTATCTCGCTTCCCAATGAGGAAATAACTTCTTATCATATCAGGGCCCGCCTTTAAAGTGGCCAGCCAGCCTCTGTTTCTGCAGCTTCTGAACCACCAGCAGAAACACCTGCCCCAACGGGGCACTTTCATGAATGCATTTTGCTCCCCCAGCGTGTCTGAATGCCATGTATGGCCTTAGCAGGAGAAGGCCCCAGTAGGCCTAGAAGACCTTGCCATGCACTGGCAGGGCTCCGGGCAAAGCTGTCCTTTCTCTCCATTCTGCTTCCCAATTTGAATGTCAGCTTGAGGTAGCATGCGGACAGGAAGGAGATCCATGGGGAAGGCAAAGCACAGAGTGCTTACCATATAGCTCCAGGCCCCTGAGCTAGCTTGACAAGCATGGAAGTTAAAGCCTGTCTAGAACTGCCTTCCAGAGGCCGTTTTAAAGTAGGGGGACCTCTTGCTACACAAGCTAGCAAGATAGAGTGTCCTGCTCTGGCCTTTGCTCTGACAACACAGTGGATGCAAAGTGCCTGTGCAATGGAGGGTGCTCTGAAGCTGCAGGAGAGACTTTTGGCACACAGTGTTCTCCCATGCCAAATGGTGCCGACACAGTGTGCATCTCTTCCTGCAAGGCTCTTGAGCACTTCAAGAGTACGTGGACTAGAGTTTCAGGGAACGTGCTGCAGGCCTTTCTGGATGGAAAAGCTGCCGCCTCTTCAGAGGCCAATTGTCACGTTTCGTGTGTCCTCCAGATCAACAGTGTTGTCTGCTGAGCTCCTTGCAAGGGATGGCAAGCACCCTGTTTCCTCGGAAGAGACTCCCCTTTCCAATAAGCGGCTTGCCAGCAGGGAAGAAAAGTCAAGTAGCAAAGGAGATCAGCATGCAGCTTAGAGGCCTCTGGAATCCTGCTTTACAATGGGGTCCTGGGTCTTTGGTCATCAGGCTTCCATGTGAATGGGGACACACAGCCTGTGTCCCTGCAGCTTCTGAGCAGGCAAAGAGATATGCATGCCACACACTGGGACATTCTCAAATGAACTTTGCTCAGTAGTGGGCCTGCGTGCTGTGAATGGTCTACGTGAGGCAGGCCTTAGGGAATCCTAGGTGATACAGGGACTTGCCAGGGACTAGCAGTGTTCATGGTCATCATTTCCATTTAGTGCAGGCTGGAGGCACATTCAAGGATCTCTCTGAGGCAGAGACACCTCAGGTAGGATTTCCCAGGGTGAGCACGTAGCACAGCATTTCTCTCATTGCAGTTCCACATTCCTCCTACAGGCAGTCCTGCCTGGCATTCTGGGATTCCCTAGAATGGTGTTCCTCGGGCAGTTGGAAAGTTGGGAATTGTAGATCTGCAAGCATGGCAAGCATGTCTTTGACATGGCTTTGTATACAAAGGGGATTCCATGGGCACCAGGCACTACGGAGACTTTTGGCACACAGGGAAGATGTTCCACACACAGTGTTCCCCGTGGAAAGCAGAGCGACCCCCAGCACACGTTTGCAATGAGTGGCACTCTCCCATGGAAGCACTACTTGGACCAAGGTTTCATTGCCCCTGCTGCAGGCCTTTCTAAATGGAGAGACTGCAGCTCATCTGGAGGCTACAGATCAATGACCATTCACCCTCGAGTTCCAGAGTGTTGTGGGATGGGGTCCTAGCAAGGAATGGCAAGCACCCTGTATCTCTCAAGCAGTGATCTTTGGAGGACCACTGTGTGACCAGAGCTGCATCTGGGGGTTCCTCGCAAGCTGACCACAGTGTCCTTTGGCCACAGCTGGTGTGTGTGCAGAGTTCAGGGCTCTGCCCTGCTCTCCTGGCTAGAGTGCTGATTGCTCTGCATTACAAAGAGCCTCAGCAACACAGCTCTAGGCCCTTCATTGTGGGCCAGGAAGGCCTGCTCTAGGTGGGAAGTGCTGAGCTGCACGGAGAAATCCCTGTGCTTCACATTCACCCTGGGAGCTTCTCCCAGTGGTCCATCTACCACCAGTAGAAGCTAACTTGTAGAAACTGCCTGGGAAAGCAGGACACACTTTCCCTCTGCACAGCTAGGCTTCCACAAAGCCAGAGAACCCTAAGCCTCCCTAAGGCCTTCACTTTGTTATGCCCCGCAAGGTGTGCCATTGATCTGCCGAGGATATTGGCTTGCTCTAAAGACGGAGGCTTGGGACTGTGTATCCTGTCACAGTGGAGAGACTGCAGGCTTCCCTTGGCATCTGGTGTGAGAAAGGAAGGGCAATGCCCCCTTTGCACAGCGTGAGGCTTGCCACCTCCAAGCGGTCCTCCAAACCCTGTTGCTCCCCACCTTCCCTTCACTGCTGGCAAGCTTCTGGCAGGAACAGAGAGTTTCCCCCAAGAAACATGCAGCTTGCCATTCTAGGTAGGAACTCATCCCTTAAGCCCCCTCCCTAAAAGGGGAATGAAACATGACCACAAGCCTCCAGGGAAGGTTCCATTTCTGCCTCCAGCAAGGCATACCTCAGGTGCCTGGGCATTCTTCTCCATGGATTGCTTTCATGATTCTGTGCTCCCTCCAAGGTTGTGTCAGCTCCTGTGTGCACCATATTGCATGCAGGACCACTGTGTGCCAAAGGGGTTTTCTGGGAATGCGGAGCCACAGGGCTCCAGCCACGGGGGCCTGTGGAGCAGCTTGTTTGTGTACTGAGGGAAAGCCTCTGCCCTGCTCTCCTCGTTCGAGAGGTTGATGTCCCCAGCTTTCCATCAGCCTCGGCAACACACACCTAGGCCCTACTTTCCACTTCCAGCAGGCCTCCTGCTCAAAGTGAGGACAGCTGAGCTGCTCTGCATAAGCACTGTGCTGAGCCCTCAGCCTGGGAGCTCCTAGGAGAGGGCTGCATACCTCTAACTGATGTTGCACCTGATCACCTCCCTGGGGAAGTGCCACAGAGGTTCCCTTTGCACGGCTAGGCCTCAGCATGCCAGGGGATCCCTCAGGCCTTCCAAAGGTCTTCACTTTCTATGACCTCTCAGCCTGTAGTCTCTGTGCTGAGGAAAGTGTCTTCATGCACAGACTGTGGGTGCAGCCTCTGTGTCTTGTCACAGCTCCGAAAATGCAGGGACAGATGCCGTGTGTTAACCCACACATTGGTGCCTGCCAGGGAAGGCAGTCAACTTCCCTTTGGTAGGCACAAGGATTCCAGCCTCACAGGTGCCCTCTGAACACCTTTGCTTGCTGACTAGTCTTCCCAGCTGGACAGCCCCTGGGAGGAGAAGAGGGTTTTCCCAATTGAAACAGGGGGCTGGCAATTCCCTGGAAGGCGCTCAGCCCTCAAGCCTCCTTCATTGGAGGGGACATGCAACCTGACCCCCAGCCTCCCGGAAATATGCCCTGTTCCCTGC